>NC_089250.1:156757192-157057192 GCF_963930625.1 Muntiacus reevesi
AAATTCCACAAACAATTTCAACAATCCCATTTTTCAAAAGTCTACTTATGTTTTTACAAACAAGGAAAAGTGAGTTAACACAAACATAGGATTATTCATGGGTTATCTCAGCAGGATGAATAATTATTCACTTTTTATTCACATACCCATGCATCAGCTCACTTTTAAAAATTATTTAATTTTGCTAAAACACACATAACATAGAATGGACCATCTTAACCATTTTTAAGTGTACAGTTTAGTGACATTTAGCACATTCACCTACTTGCGCAGCCATCATCATCATGTATCCACAGGACATCTTTCATCCTGCAAAACTGAAACTCTAGACCCATAACATTAACTCCCTATTCTCCCTCCCTCCCCCAAGCCCCTGGAAACTGCCACTCTAGCTTCTGTCTCTATGAATTTGACTGCCCTTGGTGTCTCATATAAGGAGAAACTCACTTTATAATATGTTAAGAAAAATTATCAAAAACATGTCCACGAGGTGAAGGAAAGAAGCAGGTTTCTCCAGTGTCATGCTAAAACTTTAATAGCTCACACAGAATTATTTCACGACCCAAGGCACTGGATCTGTGTTTGACAAGATCTTTACCTGGGTTCAACCCCTGGGTTGGAAAGATCCCCTGGAGAAGGGAGAGGTTACCCACTCCAGTATTCTGGCCTGGAGAATTTCAAGGACTGTATAGTCCATGGGGTCACAAAGAGTTGGACACGACTGAGTGACTTTCACTTTCATTTTACTACTAATTAAAAGCCCAGACTTTGAAAGTTAACTGTAACTTGTAGATTCTTGTCCAGTAGATGTGCAGATGATTTCGGTCCAGGTTTACTATCCTGTTCCCTGTTAGACCGCTGATCAGTTTTATATTTAACCCTGACATCTTATCCTACATTTTTTCTTTTTCTTTTCTCTTTTGGCCACATCACACGGCATATGGGATCTTAGTTCCCCCAGGGATCGAACCCACATACCCTGCATTGGAAGAACAGATTTTTAATCACTGAATCGCTAGAGAAGTCCCTGACATCCTTTCTTGAACACCTTTAAACCCATTCCTGTGGTTCTCCTTTAAGTTGGCTTTACATTCTGCTAGTTCCCTCATTAATGAGTTGACTAAATCTCTGGTTAATGTTCATTCTATATTGGTGTGAGAGTCATATATTTAACTTTTTGAAAATTACACTTTGACAAAGTGTAATTAACCAAAAATTAACCAGAAATATCTAAAGATGAATCATATAAAAATTTTAAAAGGTGGGAGGGATGTGTCCCTGGTGGCTCAGAGATAAAGAATCCTCTGGCTAATGCAAGAGACACAGGTTCAATCCCTGATCCAGGAAGATTCCACACGCTGAGGAGTAGCTAAGCCCATGTGCCACAACTGCTGAGACTAGGAACCACAGCTCCTGAAGCCTGCATGCCCTAGAGCCTGTGCTCCTCAACAAGAGAAGACACTGCAATGAGAAACCTGAGCACCGCAACAAGTAGCCCATGCAACAGTGAAGAGCCAGCGTGGCCAAAAATAAATTTGAAAAAAATTTTTTAAACTAGAGTTTAAAAATAAAAGTCACTGTAAAAAAAAAAAAAAAGTCACTGTAAAAAATGTTTTTAAAGTTCAATCTGTTTATATTAATGACTTAGCAAATACTTTTAACTGGTGACACGAAGCAAAATTTCAAAACTTCCCACTCAGACGACCACACAATCCCAATTAGGTCGAACTTCAGTAGGCTATACTTAGGTTTTCACCTTTGGATCTCTATTTGTCTCTCCTTTGATTAAAAGTTAACATATGCCCAGGGGAAAGAAGAGATTCCTTTCATTAAAAAAAAAATAAAAAGAGCTGCCAGTGAAAGAGAATTAATTGCTTTCTTCTTGATGATCAATTATTTAAAACATGTCCCACTCAAGGCCTGCCTGAATCTTGCCTCCTCTGTTATCACTAAAGTCCGGCCACAGTCATACGTCTTGTACAAGTTACACTCCTGAATGGATTCTCTACATACCAATGAATACCATTACCTAGTTAGGTAGGAACATGTACATCAAAGCAATTTAATATAAAAGTTGTGAAATTAATAACTGCATATTTTAAAATCTTACATGTTAAAAAAAAAAGTTAACAGGTGCTTGCCTGTGTTGTAAAAATACCACAGAACAGGAAGGGCCCAAAGCACAGAGGTGTCAGATTAAGGGTGAAAACAGTGCAGTATTTTAGTGGCACGAACAGGGTTGTAGTAGCAATTATTTCTTCAACTTTCTAAAAACAGAACAAAACTCATTTCAGAGACATTCCATCTGTCAACTAGTTCACACTGCCGGAAATTTAGGAGCATAGGTAATACTTCAAACTCTGCCCAAAGGTTGCTTGGAGGTAAAACACGAGACATATTCTTCCTCTAGATCAGGAGACTGGACATCTCTGCTGGTCTCATTGTGGTTTTAATCAAGTCAACGGAGCGAGAGAGGGAGGGATGTCAAGTCAACGTGGTCAACGTTTTCAAGTTAGCTTTGAGCAACGTAAAATTCTTGCAGGGGGCCAGGAGCCTAAGGCGGGTTCTTTCTTGTCTTTTGTAGGGCAGATGCTGGCTTTGTGGTCTGGCACTTTGCCAGCTGGTCAGCTCATCACAGGGCATCACAACTCTTCTGAACCTGCCCCAGGGAAGTGGAGGCCGTGCACAGCAGGATCTGGGTTTTACCTGCTTGTTTCAGGCATTAAGGACCGTGTGCTTGCTGCCCCTGCCTTCCTTCCTTCCCCCTTCCCTCTCTCTCTCTCTCTTCTTTCTTATTTTTTACATTATCTTTTTAACTTTTTTCTTTCAGGTTTATTGATACAATTCATACACTCCACTATGTAAGTTTAAGGCGTACAGCATAGAGATTTGACTGACATACATCATGAAATGTCTATCACAATAAGTTTAGTGAACATCCTGTATCTCATTAAAAAATAAAGAAATAGACATTTTTTTCTTGTGATGAGAACTCTTTACTCTTTTAACAACTTTCATATACAACACACAGCCATGTTGATTATATTTATCATGTTATATGTTACATCACTGGGCTTCCCTTGTTATTTAGCAGTAAAGGATCCACCTGCTAATGAAGGAGATGTGGGTTCAATCCCTGGGTTGGGAAGATCCCCTGGAGAAGGAAATGGCAACGCACTCCAGCATTTTTGCCTGGGAAATCTCATGGACAGAGGAGCCTGGCTGAGGGCTACAATCCACGGGGTCACACAGAGTTGGACATGACTTAGTAACTGAGCAGGCATGCACGCACACACACTGCATCACTAGTATTTATCGTATAACTGAGAGTTTGTACCTTTTGAGTACATCCAACTCCTTCATCCAACTCCCCCCCCACCCCTCCCTCACCTCTGGTAACCACAAACCTGATCTCTTTCTCTATGAATGTGTTTGTTTTTGAAGTACAACTGACTTACAACACTATCTTAGTTCCTGGTACACAGCACTGTGATTCCATATTTCTATACATTTCAAAACAATCATCACAATAAGTCTAGTGACAATCTGTCACCACACAAAGATATTACATAATTTTGGACTATATTCCCCACACTGTACATTTCATACTGGTGACTCATTTATTTCACATCTAAAAGTTTGTAACTCAATCTCCTTCACCTATTTATCTTCTCCCCTTCAACCCTCCCCACTAGCAACCACCTGTTTGTTCTCTGTATCTATTTATGACTGTTTCTGTTTTGTTATTTGCTATTTGTTCATTTGTTTTGTTTTTAGATTCCATGTAAAAGTGAAGTCATGCAATATTTGTTTTCTCTATCTGACTTATTTTGCTTAGCATAATGCTCTCAAAGTCCATCCACATTGTTGCAAATGGCAAGATTTCCGTCTTTTTATGGCCAAGTAATATTCCACTGTACATATATATACCACATCTCCCTTATCCATTTACTTATTAACGGGCATTTGGGTTACTTCTATATCTTGGCTACTGTAAACACTGCTGCAATGAAAATAAGTATGTGTATCTTTTCTTTTTTTAATAGAAGTATAGTTGATTTACAACATTGTATTAATTATCGCTATAAAGCAAAGAGATTCAGTTATGGGTTCAAGTATCTTTTCTAATTAATGTGTTTGTTTCCTCAGATAAATACCCAGGAACAGGCTTACTGGATCTATGGTAGATCTATTGTTAATTTTTGGAGGAACCTCCATATTATTTTCCATAGTTGTCACACAATTTACATTCCCACCAACAGTGTAGGAAGGTTCCCTTTCTCCACATCCTAAAAGGGCTCTGTGCTCCAGAAGTTCTACTTGACAGGTGAAAACCCTGCTCTGCCTCACCTGGGCCAGCACTGCCTCCTCCTAGGCTGCCCTGTGCAGGAGCAGGGGAGTTGGACAGACATAGGGTACGGAATTCTCAAACTCCTCTTGGGTGGATTTGCACCATACTCTTCCTCCATCTTGTACTCAAGCTAAATTTTTAAAAAAGATTATTTCACCTAAGATGCTATTCTGTTCATCTCCTCAAACCCTTTCTTCATAGAAAATCCAATGGTAGACTTTGACATAGCACCCTCTCAAGCCACCTCCAATTCTACCTGACAGTGTGGGGTCTCACTGAATCAGACTTTGCCCTGAAATCCAGAGCAGTGCTTTTGAAAGTACCATGCACTGTAGCTCCAAAGTATGACATGCTGTAGCCCAGAGCTCAAAATAGCTGAACAGAGACTCATAAACAATAATAAGAGGGGGCAGCTTCCACCAAAAATAACTATTAGCTAATGTATCATCCTGGAAGCAAATACTAAGCCTCAAAACATATTTAAAGAGCTTTTCACACTCATTTCTAAATGTGCATGAAAATCTATGATTTTTCTGGGAAAGAAGATAGTTAGGAGTCCAACCAGATGACAAAATGAGACCCCAAGGTCAGGCATTTGAGGGGTGGTATTAATTCAGAGCTTGAATTTACAATAATAACCAAAGAGACTTGATTGAAAAGGAATCAATAGGACCTTCTTTTATTAATAAAATCTTTGACTACATAGTAAGTTTGTTTTTAATGCTTGTTATGGAAATTCATGTGCAAATGACATGAATTATAACCAGCTCAATTAACAAATATATCACCCAGAATAATATCTCTCACTCAATGACTATTTTGTTTTGGTTTGGGCCCATAACACAAGTATCAAAGTCTTCTCTGATAGCATAGACTACTTAATAAGCAGGAAGTACCATGTATAAATGCTGAAAATGTACACAAGGAAGAAATGAAAGGCTGGCCAGACTTAATATTAATAGGACCTTGCTTATCCTAGGTAACACTACCTCAAGTAGGCCACCCACTGGAATTCTGGGCCCACAGGTAAATTTTCAGGTCTATATTCTGTCCCTTCCCTTTCCCTGTTTCAGTCCCCTGAAACAGTTGGGTCATGAATCTTTGCCTTTTACAAGCTTTCAGACCCCAAGGACACAGCCTCAGTGACAATTCTGTGTGTCCATAAGCTAACCCTATAGGAAAAAGAAAAAGGTACAGATGCATCGCTATTTTTACCAGCAACCACAATAAGTAATTAGCATGGGGTTTATTAACCCTCTTAATGGACTCTTTTCCTCTGGCTTCTCCCACTCAATCTATGCTGCTCACATCCTCCAAATTAACATGGTAAACACCCTCCTTCTTCGCTCTGCAAACACTTTGACCTTGCATCAAAGACTCTGGCATCTACCAAACATTCATCTGACTCCTCCTGACCACCAGTGCTTTATTCCAGCCAAAGTAACCCTCCCAACCCCCATGTCCAATAGACACCTCCTTCCACCTCCTGTCAATGCCCATGACAACCCCAACCAACCTCTCTGGCCCCACTCAGATTCGACCTTGTGATGAAGCTGCTGGCTTCTTCCAGTCCTGTCTTGCTCTGCTTTCTCAAGGCTCTGAACAATGATTAACATTTGATTCTTAATCTGTGTTACCTTATACTGCCACCAGGATTTTCTCCTTATCTCAATTGCAAGCTTATTGAAGGCAAAACCCACTTCTTATCACAATACTTAGAGAGATGGAAACTTATTATCATCCCTTTCCACTTATTCATACCGCTTTAAACCAGGCTGGCATCCGGATCGTGTGGGTGGAGCCAAGTTGCTCTGGCACAGCATAAAGAGAGCCAGTAATCCTGCCTTTGCTTCTTAAAGTACTTAACTGGCATCAAGATAGTGGTGCCAAGGTAGCAACTCCACCCTCTCTCAACTTCTTCAGTCTCCTAAGACTCTGAACTCCCTTCACAACTGAAATTGACTACAACTCAACAACCCTAGAGATCATTTTAATTAGCAAGTGTAGGGTCAGACTATGCTCTGCTTTGTGCTCAATAATAACCAAAAAGGTCTTGATCACAGAGAATAAGACTGCAACTGGTTAAGTGCTCCATGATTTGAGGTGCATGAGAAGAAACTAGAATGAGATTACAGGGTAGCAACAAGAGTAATCTTGTCTCTAAGAGAGAACATCTGGGGGGAGGGGAAGTAGATGGAATTGGGATTATACCAAAGAAAAAGAGGGCAGGGTAATAATGGTCTTTAAGTGTATGGCAGGTTATTTGAAGGAAATAAATAATCAGCTCTTTTCCATCTAAAGGAGAAACGGGGAACATTTGCTCTACATGTATCAAGAGATGTAGGTTAGATAAGCTTATAGCTATCACTATTGAGGTGATTACAAATGAGAACAAGCTCCTGAAAGACACTATCTTACATCTATGATTAAAAATATTTATGGCAGGTGAGGTGAGGTGTTAGTCACTCTTTGCATGTCTGACTCTTTGCGACCCCATGGACTGTAGCCTGCCAGGCTCCTCTGTCCATGGAGTTCCCCAGGCAAGAATACTGGAGTGGGTTGCCATGCTCGTCTCCAGGGGATCTTCCCAACCCAGGGACCGAACCTGGGTCTCCTGCATTGCAGGCAGTTGTTGAGCCACCAGGGAAGCTATTTATGGTAGAAAAATGGCTTTTCCACTCAGGACAGAGGGGACTTACCCTTTTGAATATAAACAAGGTGATAATGTGACTTTCCTGACCTGTACACCTACATCAAATCACAGGGGTTACAGTGCAATGAAAAAAAGCATCAAATTTATAATTTTACCAACACCTAAAGTTCCGTTTTGGAAATAAGATATAAACATAAAGAGCTAGTTCTTATAGCATATACATTATATGATACAATTTTACTTTAAAAAACTATCTAAACACAGAAAACTTTTTTTCCCAATTATTTTTATTAGTTGGAGGCTAATTACTTTACAATATTGTAGTGGTTTTTGCCATACATTGACATGAATCAGCCATGGATTTACATGTGTTCCCCATCCTGAACCCCCCTCCCACCTCACTCCCCATCCCATCCCTCTGGGTCTTCCCAGTGCACCAGCCCTGAGCACTTGTCTCATGCATCCAACCTGGGCTGGTGATCTGTTTCACACTTGATAATATACATGTTTCGATGCTGTTCTCTCAGATCATCCCACCCTCACCTTCTCCCATAGAGTCCAAAAGGCTGTTCTATACATCTAAACACAGAAAACTCTTAATCTGTATATCCAACTCACCTACCCCTCAATTTTCATTCATTTTACTCCACAAAATCCTTGCATTTTATAAATACCCATATTCTATGTAGAATGATCCTGATCTGGTAAACATCCTATAAACACTAGGATGACAAAACTGGTATACTTTTTCCCAAGCCCTTTCACAGAACCCAATTTTTAACTCTTGAAAGGTACATTGCAATTCATTGACATAAGTAGAAGCTGTAACCTGAATTTTCTAATAGTTTTAGATAAACACTAAAAATAATTTTGATGTTCATGGGCTACCTTCATGGATTGAATGTTACAGAGGACAATGGACTTTTAGAAGCTGTCAAAACATAGCATTTTCGACACCTTCTAACTATTACAGTCTAACACACGGTTAAGACTCACATTGCAAAGTGGCAACAGTCTCTATTAAGACATAATTCTGTACAAGGATTTCTGCCAATGCTATTTGGAGAGACGAGCTCACATGATCTGATTTTTAAAAATTTCCACAGACATTATCCAATGTTCAGAAATCTTTTTAAAACTATGTGGCTATAAATAACATATAACACTAGTTCCATTTTTGAAATGAAATAAAGTTACTCTAATGAATGTTTAAAATGCCATCTTTCAAATGACAATAGGAATGTTACGGCTCCACTCATTTCTGGCAGGAAACTTGCTTGCCCAAATGAAGGCCAGTGTCAACTCCAGCTACATACCTGTCTCTACCACCTTGAATAAGGCAGCCCCGACCCCTGACCACAACTAGCGTGTGTCCTCTTTTCAGTCCTGGTAAGATTTACTATGATTTTATTGAGCATCTGTGCTTTATCATATCTTGCCCCCTTTTTGGTAACATCCCCAGATCATTCAGCTCTACATGTTCTCTGCGGCCTCAGACTCGCTGCACCTATGCTCTGGACCACTCACCTGCACCTGTCCTGCTACTAGCCATGGCTCCTCCTGTAAGCACTTGCTTGCCAGCAGATCACATGCTCTTCAGGGGTAGATACCATGTTATATATATATAACATGGTATATATTTCAAGCCTCCATAGCCTACCATGGTGAATGGAGAGATGACAGATGCTCTATAAACATTTCACATGGTAAACATGTGAAGGTCATCAATTGTCCATATTCCCAGGTTGATTTATGCAAAAAAACATTAAGTGACTTTTAGTAAGAAAAGTATGAAAATCTGCTCTTAGGAATAATGAAGTCTGCTTTAGTTGACTTTTTGTACAAGGAAAAATTAAGTCGTTATTATATTTTCATCCTTTATAGAGTAGAAGGGAAGATTGAGCTGCCCTCCCTTCCCAGAGAGGTGGAGTGGAGGTGGGGTAGGGAATCATTTCCTGACCAACCTGTCCATCTCCCCCCACAAACACACCGAGAGATCCTTCTGTTACAAGCTCATTTTCTCTAGGGCAGATCTTTTCATTTTCCCTTTATTGCACCAATGACAGTTGGTAAATCATAGTTTTATGATTACTTCAGTGTCTGATTAATATCCTGTCTTAATGCATTCAGGCTGCTGTAACAAAATACCACAGACTGGGTAGTTTATAAACAATAGAAATTTCTTTTTCACAGTTCTAGAGACTGTGAAGTCTAAGATGAAGTTGCCAGCTGATTCAGTGTCTGGTGAGCACCTAATTCTTGGTCCAGATGAGATCAGGTACATTGAGGGTGGTATGTTTGCAGACCCGCTTCTTGGTTCAGAGAACAGTCTTTGGCTTCTCTTGTGGCACAAGGGATGAGGGAGCTTCAGGGGTCTTTTAAAAAGGCACTAACCCCATTCATGAGGGCTCCACCCTCATGACATATCACCTCCCAAAGCCCATACTTCCTAATACCATTAGGGATTGGGTTTCAAAATATGAATTTGGGGAGAACATAAGCAAACAGTCTATGATATATCTCTATGAAGGCAGAGATCATGTCTAACTTATATATATAGCTTGATTGTGTATGACTTATTCCTGAGTACCATGGCACTTCAAAAAAAATATTTGTTGAATAAACAAATGTTACCATTTATCCTCAGAATTTATAGCACACCGTATAGGTTAGCCAGGGTTTTCATTATTCATAATCATTTGACTTCAGTCTTCTGCTTTGCACTTGTGGATGCTGACGAACTGTGCAACAGGAAATTCTAGACCCTTGCTTCTTTTGCCCCATTCAGAATTTCATAAGACATATCTCAATACTATGACTTTTTCCATCTCCATATTACTAGTCAAGTAGGTTTAGAACATAAATTTTTATGTCTACTTTTTAGTGGAGCAATTCATACCTAAATTCTATATTTAATGAACCTGCTCTAAAGAAAAACCCAATTTCTGGGAACTTCATAGGCTGTGAAGGACCATGACCAGAGAATCCTTATCTGGATGGTTCCCAATAGGCTACTAATATACTCCTCTCCCCGCCCACCATCACACCCCCAATTCTAAGCCCATGTGCAACAAAGCAGTGGTCATCAAATTTGGTGAGCTGATTGAAAATGCTAGACCCTGATCACTGACATGCTGATCGTGGAGCTGGGGTGAGACCAGAAAATGGAATCATTCACCAGCATCAGAGCTACTCTGGTAGGTGCTTCTTGAACCACACTTAATCAACTCTGCCCTAAATGCTTTTATAAGTTTAATGCCTCTCCAGGTAGCTGCATACCACATATCTCCTGATAATTAATACATCACAGGAGATTCTCCCTACTTCTCACTAAAGGTTCAATGAATAAAGAGAAACTCAGAGTTTTAGAAGCTTCCAGGAACAGCAGAAAGGCAATTACTGGCTCTTAGTTCCACTGTGAACACTCTTTCCTGGAGGGAAAGTAGGACCCACTCAGTTGCCCTGCACAGGCTATTCGAGGATGATGGGACTCCAGTGGGGACCTACTGGGAAAGGCTAAGGACAAATCTGAATCACAGAAGGACACTTGAAGTCACGTCACAAATGTCACTTCCATCATGGAGAAAGGTGACTCAAATCTCTCTGTTTTGGTTTAACGTGGATTAGAAGGTTTTAGGGTACTTATCTCATTTGGGAATTGGTTGATCTTATCAACCAAGGAAGAATTCCAAAAGGAATCCTACTGTTTCCCTCTAGCTTTCACTCAGTAGATAATACCTCTCCGGCGTGTGTGCTTAGTCACTTAGTTGTGTCTGACTCTTTGCGACCCCAAGGACTGTAGCCTGAGAGGCTCCTCTGTCCATGGGGATTCTCCAGGCAAGAATACTGGAGTGGGTTGCCATACTATTCTCCAGGGGATCTTCCCAACCCAGATATCAAACCCAGGTCTCCTGCATTGCAGGTGGATTCTTTACTGTCTGAGCCACCAAGGAAGCCCAATACCTTTCTGCTGCTGCTGCTGTTGCTTCAGTCGTGTCCGACTCTGTGCGACCCCATAGACGGCAGCCCACCAGGCTCCCCTGTCCCTGGGATTCTCTAGGCAAGAACACTGGAGTGGGTTACCATTTCCTTCTCCAATGAGTGAAAGTGAAAAGTGAAAGTGAAGTCACTCAGTCGTGTCCGACTCTCCGCGACCCCATGGACTGCAGCCTACCAGGCTCCTCTATCCATGGGATTTTCCAGGCAAGAGTACTGGATTGGGTTGCCATTGCCTTCTCCAATACCTTTCTAGACACTATCAAATCCCTTCTCAGATTAAATCAAAGAAAAAGAAATGACTAAGGTAGAGTCAATTCTTATAGGATACTTTTCAAATTGCAGCCAAAATATACTAATTCAACCTAATTAGTGGCAGGCAAATCTCACCATAGAAGTTTAACAGTTGAACTACATTTACCTAAGTGCAGTTTTTTTTTCCTTGAAGGCAAAAGAAGAAGGGAGAGACAGAGGATTAGACAGTTAGAGAGCATCACCAATTCAATGGACATGAACCTGAGCAAACTCCAGGAGATGGCGAAGGACAGGGAAGTCTGGCTTGCTACAGTCCATAGGGTCGCAAAGATTTGGACACAACTTAATGACTGAACAAGTTTTTCTTATTCAGTAAATGGCATGATTATAATACGGTGTAACATTTGAGTCCCAAGACCACACTAAAACAGCCTCATCACTTCAGATGCAATCCAAGCCAACTACCAGAATCAGTGTTTCCCAAACTTTTCCACTTTCACTCATGTTACCACCTTCACTATTTTTTTTTGTCATGGTTTTTGAACTATCTATTCTGTTTCCAATTGTTGTTATTTAGTCACTAAGTCATGTCTGACTCCTTTGTGACAAAACAATGTTCCAGAAAAACAATGTTCCAGAAGGATTTAGGTGATGATGGCAATTGTTGTTTGGCTGCTCAAATCCATAGACTGTAGCCTGCCAGGCCCTTTCTGTCTATGAGATTTCCCAGGCAAGAATACTGGCGTGGGTTGCCATTTCCTTTTCCAGGGGATCGTCCTGACTCAGGCGAAGAACCTGCATCTCCTGCATTGGCATCCGGTTCTATGCCAATGAGCCACCAGATAAGCCCATGCCTTTAAAAAAATCAGCTCTCTCTTAATAACTATAATTATTTTCAAAGGCAAAATCCATAAATCAAAACTTTCAGGGCCACTTCCCCTCTATATAAAGCATCTATAAAAATAAATAATTAAATAATGCAATTCAATTTGAGCTTTGATATCATTTCCTGAACAAGGCCCTGGGGCTGACAGCTATTCTCTCTTTGTTACAAAAATCTTCCGCTTCATGAAATTAGAAGGTTGAAAAAAGGAATGAAGAAAGAATAGTTCTTCACTGTGTGAGAAATGCTGTGTTTGAGAACCAAAAATAATCTTCTCCTTCCCACACTTAAAAAGACATTGATTGAAGTCAAGCCTGGGTGACCCGGACTTAATAATTTGGAAATAATAATCTATAATTAGTATCAGTCAATGATAAACATTTCATTCACTCATTCAACAATTATTATTGAGTGCTTAATGTAAGCTAGGCTTTTTTCCAAAGGCTGCTATACAAACCCTATTGGTGCCTAGCAGAGGGAGACAGGCAACAAATAAACGCTACATAACTTAAACTGTATATAAATACATATATATGTAAACACACACAGATACACGTATACACATCTATACATGACAGATAGTGTCAAAGATGATCTCAATGATAAGTGACATTTGAGAAGAGACCCCAAGTAAGTGGAGGAGGACACCAGGCACATACCTAGATAAAACGCTCATCAAGCAAAAGAAATAGTAAGTGGAAAAGTCCGGAGGCTCGGTTTGTTTAAGAATGATCAAGCAGGCCAGGGTCACTCAGCAGAGTGAGCCAGAGAGAAAGTGGTGGGAGATGAGGACAGGGAGTAAAGTGGGGAGGGGCTTTGGAGGTCACATTAAGGTTTCTGGACTTCATTCTGAAAGACGAAGGAACTCTTTGGAAAAGGTGACAGGATCTGGCTTTATTTTTAAGGATCACCTTGGCTACTGCATTAAGAATAATCTGCAGTAGGGGTAAAGGCAGACGCTGGGAGGCCTGACACCATTATTAATTCAGGCAAGACATGGTGGCAGCTTGGAGCAGGAGCATTATCTTTGGGATGGTGTAAATGGCCAGATTTTTTAACTACTATGAAGATAGGGCTGAAGGGATTTGTTGGTCGAATATTTGTGCCATGTGAAAGAAAAAGAGAAGTCAAAATAACTCTAAAGTTTTAAGGCTAAGCAACTGGGAAGATCCCCTGTAGGAGGGCATGGCAACCCACTCCAGTATTCTTGCCTGGAGAATCCCATGGACAGAAGAGCCTGGCGGGCTACAGTCCATAGGGTCGCAAAGAATCAGGCACCACTGAAGCAATTTAGCATGCACGCAACTGGGAGGAAGGTCTTGACAATGGCTAAAATGAAAAGACTGGAGGAGTGGGGATGGTGCTAGTAACCAAATAATCCACTACTAGTTAGGTTTGAGAGGCCAACCAGAGATGCTGGGAAGGCTTTTGAAGACACCAGTCTGAACCATGGGGCAGAACTTTGGAGTTGGTCATTTTCAGGGCACAAATGGTACTTCTAAACCATGAGACTGGATGAAGTCACCAGAAAGCAGACATACAGATGAGGTCTGAGCATGTGGTACCCCAAGGTTTCAGGGTCAGGATGTGAAAAGAACCAGCAATAGGATGGGTTCAATGCTTGTTTTAAAAATGTTTGAGGAACATTTCAGTTTTCTCCCCTGCTCTTTGATATAAACATTCCCATAAACTTTGCTATACAAATCATTTTTCTTAGAAGATGTGCTCTTCCTTGATTAAGCTAGGTGAAATTCAGCATTCCCTTTCTCAAAATATAAGCTATCATTGGACTTCCCTGGTGGTCCAGTGGTTGAGAATCTGCCCATCAAGCAGAGGATCCTTCTGGTCCAGAAGGATCCTACATGCCACGGGGCAACTAAGCCCATGTGCCACAGCTACTGAGGCCAAGCTCTAGAGCCCTCAAGCCACAAAAAGAGAAGCCACTGCAATGAGAAGCCCTAGCACCACAACTAGAGAGTAGCCCCCACTAGTCCCAACTAGAGAAAGAGCACACACCCAGCAACAAAGGCCCAGGGAAGCCAAAAATAAAATTTTTTAAAATATATTTTTAAAAAAGCTTGCACAGACACGAAACTGAGAATTCTCAAAAACAATAGAGAATTTGAGATTTTACCTGCAAGCTGGCAAGTTAGCCTGCCCTGGTTTCATGGATACTGGCAGAAGACATGAAACTCCTGGGTCAGAGCAAAATACTTTTTGACTCAGGGCAGGTAACATGAGCTGCATATTTGTTATGCATTCCTTATGACCATGCCACATCACTCAGAGGCAAGAGAAGCAGGTCACCAGGATGCTCTACGTGCAGTGGGTTTGTGTCCCACCAAGGAAACTGACTACGCTAAAGGCTTTCACTGTGTGGATCACAACAAACTGTGGAAAATTCTTAAAGAGATGGGAATACCAGACCACCTTATCTGCCTCCTGAGAAACCTGTATGCAGGTCAAGAAGCAACAGTTAGAACTGGACATGAAACAACAAACTGGTTCTAAATTGGGAATATACGTCAAGGCTCTATATTGTCACCCTGCTTAATTAACTTATATGCAGGGTACATCACGAGAAATACTGGGCTGCATGAAGCACAAGTTGGAATCAACATTGCTGGGAGAAATATCAACAACCTCAGATATGCAGATGACACCACCCTTATGGTGGTGAGAGGGACAGAAAGGGAAGAGGAACTAAAGAGCCTCTTGATGAAAGTGAAAGAGGAGAGTGAAAGAGTTGGCTTAAAACTTAACTTTCAGAAAACTAAGATCATGGCATCTGGTCCTATCACTTCATGGCAAACAGATGGGAAGACAATGGAAATAGTGACAGAATTTATTTTATTGGGCTCCAAAATCACTGTGGATGGTGACTCCAGCCACGAAATTAAAAGACACTTGCACCTTGGAAGAAAAGCTAGGACACACCTAGGCAGCATATTAAAAAGCAGAGACATTACTTTGCCAACAAAGGTCCGTCTAGTCAAAGCTATGGTTTTTCCAGTAGTCACGTATGGATATGAGAGTTGGACCATAAAGAAGGCTGAGTGCTGAAGAATTGATGCTTTTGAACTGTGGTGCTGGAGAAGATTCTTGAAGAGTCCCTTGGACTTCAAGGAGATCCAACCAGTCCATCCTAAAGGAAATCAGTGCTGAATATTTATTGGGAGGCCTGATGCTGAAGCTCCAATACTTGGCCACTTGATTCGAAGAGCTGACTCATTGGAAATGATCCTGATGATGGGAAAGATTGAGGGCATGAGGAAAAGAGGGCGACAGAGGGTGAGATGGTTGGAAGACATCATTGACTCAATGGATATGAGCTTAAGCAAACTCCGGGAGACAGGGAAGGACAGGGAAGTCTGGTGTGCTGCAGTCCATGGCGTCGCAATGAGTCGGACATGACTGAGCAACTAAACAACAAAAGGAACCTAAAGTTTAGAAAATCCCAGTCTTTTATAATGAGCTGTAAGCAAATCAACCCAACCTTTGTTCCAGAGGCAGATATTATCTTTATTACACTAGACAGCAAACAAATCCATCCTCTAGTCCAGAGGGAAATGCTGTCTCTGTCTTCTGAGAATATTCACTACACAAACATCCTTGAAAGATAATGCAGAACAAAAAGTGCCCACACTAATGAGAGACCCATGGATAATCACCTCCCAACAAAAGTCAAAGTTGTGAAGCAGCATATTTTGAAGAATTTCTGAGTCCTTATCCTATTTCACTTTGGAATTCAAAATCTTAAATATTTTTTTAAAAATATAAATTGTATTTATTTAACTAGGTAACACTTTAACGTGGTACAAAATTCAAAAGAGAATCTATACAGGATTATCCTTTTATCAGCATAAGATGGCATCAAAGTGGTTTCTCATTTGCTGTGAGAAGGGAGTACATTTGTATCAGACTCATTTTCTTGCATCCTGTTTATTCTGCCTTCAACTCAATTTCCAAATGAGTCAGATTCTCTAAATAGATATTAAAAGTCAGAGCTCCGCACTTAGGGAATATAAGAAACTGTCTCCATTTTACTAGAGCTTTATCAATGTCTACCTGAACCCCAAATAACCCACATGCAGTGGGTTGTAGCCAGTGGGTTAAGTGAAAGCTAAGGGTCTAAACAGCAGCGACATCTCACCCAAGTGCTGCCTGACAGTAGCCGTTAGCACAGGTTCTCTGATCTGTTCCATCTGCCAGACAGAGACGCCTAGCTCTGTAATCAATGACAGATAGCTTTACTTACACTCTTTTCAGCAGATAATGTTGCTGTCTAGTAAGCATGTGAGGGTATATATCATAGTAAGCGCTTGATAAATCTTGTTGGCTAGCTATGCCATTAGAAGCACTTGTAAATATTCAAGTTCCAAAGAAATACATGGTTACTGTTCATTCACTTGTTCAGTTATCTTTCACCTAATTGGGCACCTAATGCATCAGGCAGTGTTTTAGGGACCAGGTACAGAGTGATAAACAAGACAGACAAAAATCCCTGCCCTCAAGGGGAGCTTACTCATGAATAAAATATGCTAAATAATGATATATGTTAAGGAAAAAAGGTACAGCGGAAAGAGATGTGATATCTGGAGAAGCTAACATCTTATACATGATAGTCCAGGAAAAGCTTAATGAAAACAGAATATTTGGCTAGACAGCCCTTGTCAAGCCTCTGGTCCCTGGTCTTTTCTAAATGCTCTAGAACATTCTGGTAGAAAAATGGATCTAAGGCATTATCCTGAAGAAAATGCTCAAGATAGAAAACAATAATTATAATGAACAACATAATGTATCGATATGATAAGCTATATAATTATAATTAACTTAAATATATCAATTACTAAATATTAAATATATAACTATTAAACATTAAATTCCTACTACTTAAATAAGTTTCTTATTCTCTTATAGAGCATGTATTACAATCATGATATAGACAAGGTGATAGATTAAAAAATGGTCATATCACTGAAACAAAATCTGAATGAACATATAGCAGGAAAAAAACAAAAGCCTCCTCTAAGTTAGTGGGATGGCTGCCGCTAATGGGCAAGAGGGGAAACAAAGATGCTGAGTCCTGGAGATAAAAGAGTGGCTCCCTCGGAAGCCGGCAGCCATATTTTATCCCCACTGAGTTATTATAAACTCTTTAAATAGCAGACGCTTTGGGGATCTCCTTTTCTTTTAATTATAGAATCCACCCAGTAATTAAACCACTTTTCTCATCTCATTACCAGATGGGTACATTTTCCAAGGTTACAAATGGAAATCAGGTTCTGCTTCCTTCAGATGCTGGCTTTGTTATTACTCAGTTCCTGTCCTTTCCCAGGGGAATTCCACACACAATCGGATAGCTTTAGCCATTATCTGGAGGCCGAACACTTTCAATCCTTCTTCCCGACACAGACCAGTATCTCTTGAGTGGCTAAGCCTACGAAATGTTGTATAGATCACATATGCTCAGCCTCAATGTATCACCTAAACTGAACTCTCTCCCCATAATAACCTATCTAGGGCTATATTTTCTTATTTGGTGGCAACCTTATGTTCACCTAGGCAGTCCAACTGGAACTCTGGATCTTTCTTCATTCTTCACATCCAATCAATCATAACATCCTAGCAATCTTAACTGGGTTAAGGTTAAACGTCTTAGGTAAAGGTAAGGTTAAGGTTAAGCTGGTTAAATGTCTCTTAAATCTGTCCCCGAGTCCCTACCACACTTGGTTCTATGTTCCTTACATTATTTCCACCTGGACCACCATCATATCCACCCCCTTTCTGGATCTATCTGCCTGCCTCCAGTCTACATCCTGTATTTCTCTCCATCACAGCATTTATTATTCAGTATCCTGTGTGCATGCGCTCAGTTGCTCAGTCGTGTCTGACTCTTTGTGATCCCATGGACTGTAACCCACCAGGTTCCTCTGTCCCTGGAATTTTCCAGGCAAGAATACCTGAGTGGGTTGCCATTTCCTACTCCAGAGGATCTTCCTGACCCAGAGACTGAACCCAGGTCTCCTGCATTGCAGGCAGATTCTTTACTGTCTGAGCCAGTATGTATCTCTTCAAATACCTGACAAGTTCCTTGACATATGGAGTATGTATTCCATTAACATTTACAAATTGGATATATAACTCTTGGACCATTAGATTCCAAGATGCCAGACATCTTAGGAAGTAACAGAGGTTCACCAACAAAACTCCTGCTCACCAATTCTGATCTTGCTACAGCTAAACCTATGAAGTCCTGGACAGTTTATTGGTTTAAGTTTGTGCTGTGAACTCTAATTCCTCCACCGCAACCCTTTCCCACCTTCATAGTTATCTAGCTCTCCTGTAAGATGTTCAGTGTCCTCTTTCTTCCTCCTCTCTCAATATCCAAAAGAATCCATCTCTTCTTTTTATTTCCACAGAAATTTGTATCTTAGGGCTTTCTTTCTAATTGTGGAAAGTCACCTCTGGTCCCATTCAAGGGCTTTGGGACATGGTTACTTTGAAGTCAGAGTCCTCATCACAGTTGAAAAGAAACATAAAGGACAGATAAATAAAGAGGTCCTACCGTATAGCACAGGGAACCATACTCAATATCCTGTGATAAACCAGAATGGAAAAGAAAATGACAAATAATGTATAACTGAATCATTTAGCTGTACAGCAGATATTAACATCACATTGTAAATCAACTATGTCATGTCTGAAAGGGACTCTTGAGAGTTCCTTGGACAGCAAGGAAATCAAACCAGTCAGTTTTAAAAGAAATCAATCCTTAATATTCATTGGAAGGACTGATGCTGAAGCTGAAACTCCAATAATTTGACCCCCTGATGCACAGAACTGACTCATTGGAAAAGACACCAATGCTGGGAAAGATTGAAGGCAGGAGGAGAAGGGGACCACAGGGGATGAGATGGTTGGATGGCATCACTGACTCAATGGACATATTTTGAGCAAACTTCGGGATATGGTGAAGGACAGGGACCTGACCTGCTGCAGTCCATGGGGTTGCAAAGAATCAGACACAACTTAGCGATTGAACAGCAACAACATGTCATGTCATGTCTGTGTCTCAGTCACAAAGTCATGTCAGACTCTTTTGCAACCCCATGGACTGTAGTCTGCCAGGCTCCCCTGTCCATGGAATTTTCCAGGCAATCAAATGTACTTCAATAATATTTTAAATTTTTTTTCAATTTTTTTTAAAGAACTATAAAGTACAAAACATAAAACTTCATTTCATTGCTCTTTCACAGTTAGTCTTCCCTCTCAGTGTGAGGAACCTCAGTGAACACCCAAAGGCCTGGGTACCCCTGGTCTTGGGGCTGGGGCAAGCTCAGTATTCCCCTTAACTTCAATCTATTCCTGAATTAGAGAAGGCGAACAACTTCAGGACTTGGGAGCACATTCAATTATCAACTGGTGACCTGATAGGGAGTTAAGGAGATGGGGCTGCCTCCAAGACAAGCACTGACCATGACATGCCACATCGCCAGGAAGCCAGAGGTGCCTTACCTTTGCAGGTGAAACATTTGATATGGAAATGCTTGGTCTGGACCCGAAGCACTTCCCCCTTGCACGGCTCTCCACATTTATGGCAGTGAATGACAGGCTTCTCTGATGGGTGGTGAGGGTCCTGAGGGTGGGCCACTGAAAGAAAAACACAAAAGATCCATGTGAGTAGAAAGCATTCCTACAAAAGGAGTCATTGTGGGTGCGCATAAATATGCCCATAATTTTAGTATCAAATGGGCCACATATTGATTCAATCAGCGCCAGTGGAGCCCCTGCCACCATGTCATAATCATGGGGATACACGAAGCAAAAAGAGAGTTGTGGCTGTAACAGTCCACTGTTGTGGAAAATACTGTGCTTGTTTATCTGGGAGCCAGCACTCTTCGCTCTTCTTCCCAAACATCTCAACGACTATGTATTAAATTATTGAGTCATTAAGTACATAATCTTGCTTGGTTCAATATGGTGTGATACGTGCCTATCTTGATTTAGAAAATGCCTTTCAGCCAGGAGTTCACTGCAGACTGTAAGTGCCCTGAAGATGAGGACTGATTATTAATAAAGTTCACATATTGTTTCTCCCCACTGGGACTCCTCTTCCCTTCCCCCAGCTCCTCAGAACATAGCAGAGCACTCATGAACCAAAGTGGCTCAGTCAACATTTATTTCCTTCTTAGTCAGCAGGTGCTAGCTAGTTCCTTGTCTACCAGACAGTCATTCCTCATCTTCATTTGGCAACTCACTGAACCCGTTGGAGGTCTATTATGAGCCTCCCACTGTGTGCACTGGAGAAGGAAATGGCAACCCACTCCAGTATTCTTGCCTGAAAAATCTCATGGACAGAGGAGGCTGGTGAACTAAAGTCCACGGGGTCACAAAGAGTTGCACATGACTAAAGTGGCTTAGTACGCACCGTGTGCACGGTTTCTGGTACACACACTGCAGGGAGTCATTAAAGAAAAAATCAATTTGAAACTATGTGGACGCCTCTGAACCTCAGACTCCTCTCCCATAAAAGAAGGGGGATTGGATCTGAGGCTCTTTCCAGGCTCTAAAATCATATGATGGGGTTTACAGGGATTATTCTTTCAGTTTCCAGAGTGTAGCCTTCAGAGAATGGAAGTTATTGTGACCGCCCTGCCCCAGGATAGGATTACAGGCTCCCCTGACAAAAGACCAAGAGAGAAGACAGCAAGAGGATGCCTGTGACTTGACGCTACCCAAGGGTCTTCACTGAACTTGCAGTTTGTTCAGCCAGAAAATGCAGAGAGGCGTTTTTAGCTATTAAATTCCTTTTCTGATTTGGGTCCTCAGAAGGAGGTATCATGCGATATATAAAAACGTATTGCATAAGTACCGACATGAGCGTGATAGGGGATAAGAACAGTGAGCCTAAAATTAATCAACCAACACAAAGAACAAAGGTCATTTGTTTTTCAAACAGTAAAACCTGGTTGGACGTGGTGAGAAAGGGGGGTGTGGGCAGGTATTGCTGAAACTGAACTTCGAAATCACCTCCTGGCAAGGAGCTCTCTATACACGCCAAGTATAAGAGCACATTGTTTCTCTCGGACCATGTAACGTTCACATTTCGCCTGGAAGGAGCTTGAACAAGACAGTCCAAATAGTCCATTACTAGCTAGATTCTCAGGAACAAGGTTCTTCTTGTGAGCCTGAGACTAGGAGCAGGTGTAGTTTCGGGTTCAACACCTGATCTGAATTTTCTGCACTGGACCCTGAAGTGTTTGGCAAAGGTGCCAACATCATGATACCCCCGCATTTCCCTATCGGCCTGCTGGGATCTCTCTTGGAAACCTATATTCACAACAGAAGTCAGTACTGCCTGAAGGAATTAAGAAGGGACATGCTTCCAAGATCTCTAAACAACCACTGACTTCTAAAGTGATGTGCAATACAGCCAAAAATCGATTAACCTGGGCATTAAAAAAAAAGTTTCCCATAACACTGTCTGCTTTCTGCAAGGTTTTTCATGTGTTTGTTTCAAATTCTTGCTTCCAGTACAAATGGAGGAAAATAATATTTATTTAGCATCTGTCTCTAAGTACCAGGCTCCCCTATTGGTGAGGTGTTTACACATAAGTCATTTTATTCCATCCTCACCACCCCTATCTCACTATGGTGGGTAATACTGTTCCCATTGGACAGATGAGGAAACCAAGCCTCAGAGAAGCTGAGCAGCCTGCTCAAAGTACAGTAAGTGGAGGCTCAAAGATCTACACCCGGGCCTTTCTGACTCCCAAGCTCATGTGCTTCCTGGGCCATTTGTCTAAATCAGAAATTATTATCAGCCCAGCAATGACTGTTATAAATTGGGCAATAATTTATTTAGGTGGGCTCAAGAGCTGTTTCAAAGCCACAACTAGGACTTGGCTTGTAAAGGCTTATACACTGTGTGCAGTAAAATATTGCTAGCTGGGCATGGTACCCAGGTGGTGATCCTCAAGATAGTGCTGTGGATCCCCTTTATCAGAACCCTCTGTGTCATGTATTAAGAATGTAGATTCCTACATGCACCCCAGTGTTCACTGCAGCACTATTTACAATAGGTGGGACATGGAAACAACCCATGTCAATCAACAGATGAATGGATAAAGGTGTGGTACACATATACAATAGACTATTACTCAGCCACTAGAAAGAATGAAATAATGCCATTTGCAGCATCATGAATGGACCTGGAGATTATCATATTAAGTGAAAGAAGTCAGACAGAGAAAGAGAAATAATGTATGGTATCCCTTACATGTGGAATCTAGAAAGAAACGATACAAATGACTCTCAGAGAACCAATTTATGATTCCCAGCAGGGAAGGATAGGGGAAAGGGATAGTTTGGGATGGACATGTACACACTGCCATAATTAAAATGGATAACGTATAAAGTACTGCCTCCCAGGTGGCTCAGTGGTAAAGAATCCACCTGCAATGCAGGAGACTCGGGTTCCATTCCTGAGTTAGGAAGATCCCCTGGAGAAGGAATTGGCAACCCACTGCAGTATTCTTGCCTGGGAAATCCCATGGACAGAGGAGCCTGGCGGGTTACAGTCCCTGGGGTCTCAAAAGAGTTAGACATATTTAGTGATTACAACAACAAGTTCCTACCGTAAGGCACAGGGAATTCCGCTCAATGTTATGTGACAGCTGGGATGGGAGGGAAGTCTGGGGAAGAATGTATACATGTATATGTGTGGCTGAGTGTCTTTGCTGTCCACGTGAAACCATCATAACATTGTTAATCAGCTATTACCAATAAAAAATAAAAAGTTAAAAAATAAAAATAAAAATGCAGGTTCCTCAACCCCACTGAACTAGGGGTTAAAGTCAGGAGACCTATCATTTTAGTAAGTTCCTCAAGTGATTCTACATACTACAGTTTCAGAACGATTGTCCCCATAGAATTCAGACAATATTGTGAAGCAAGTTACAGAGGAGAGTTAGAGTGGAAAAAATTAACCCACAAGACCATCCATCTCAGAAACAGTATTAGATAGAACACAGTGGATCTCTTGACCACGAGGGAGAATGCATTTTTGGATGAGAAACTGCACTGCAGTTTCTCTTGACACTTGAATTTTTTATAACTAAGCAAGCTGGCTATGCTGAGTAATGATGAGGGAAGGAAAATATCACTTCACTTCTTGGCTCTCCCCTTTGTCTCCACAAAGGTGCCAGGGCAAAGGCTGGCACCAGTCATGAAGTCAGAATTGGGATCAGCATCTGCATTTTGCAAGCATTTCCCTTTGGAAATATATATTACACTGCAAAATCCTCCATGCCCAGAGATGACCTCTGTTTTCACCCAGAGATGAGTGGAGACTTTATCATTTTACTTACTGTTCCATCATGCATCAGCCAAGGCAGACACATTTCAGAACCACCTACTTGTGAAGAAATGGGCTTTGCTTGTTAGAGGACAGACTCCAAAGACCAAAAGAGACTCAGTATTGATTTCATCCCAACCCAAATCAGGATAGAGAAAAGAATGTCTCTCCTTTTTCAAGCTCAATAAAGAGGCTTTACATAACTTCCTTTGGCAGTTTGGTTAATACCAAATGTATGTTCTTTGGCTCAATTCTACATTTTTGAAATATGCTGAGTCAGCTGCAATATAAAAATGACATTAATTCCGTACTCCTCTTATTTGCCAGCTGGCCCTGTTCCTACTTTTTCCTTGATTGCTTCATCTTTCAGAGCCTGGGTGGTCCCTCCTTATTCTACTGATGGGGAAAATGAGGAGCCAAGAGCTTACATTCCTTGCCCAAAGTCAGCCCCGAATTATTGGCAGAGGTACACTTAGCACTTGGACTTCCCAGGTCTTTCTACTGTACCAAGTAGTCAGTGGTTCATCCTGGAATTTGGGCAGACATAGTTAAAATTTTCCATGGCTCATCAGTTTGTTGCTACAATAAGAATAATACTATGGAAAACCTGAAGCATGGTTGCACATCTCCTTAACAGTGAGGGACTGTGTATGAAGAGCCGAGAGTCTGTTTGCCTGAAAAGGCTAAGGGATTCCTCCACTCCAGTTTGGAGGGGTTCTGGAGACTCAGTTAAGGCAATCTATTGCAAGCCTAAGGTGAGTTCCACACTGCCTTTCAAAGTCAAGCAAAGCAGGTTAGCCTTATCCCTGAGACTCGAGTGTAGAACAGGAGCCACAGTTCCATTAGAATCTGTTACTTTGGAAACGCCTACTGGCGATTACAGGTAATGAGACTGGGACAGGAAGTGGAGATCACTAAGGAAAACGGTCACCTTCGGTGTCCTCAAACAGAGGAAATTATGGCCTTGGGAGGAAAACTAAAATGATTAGGTGGAGTCCTTCCTAATATTCCAGAACCAGCTTCACCTCATCTAAATTCCTCCTATCTGGGGGGACAGACCATAAAACTAGACCACTAGAATCAGAACATCTGAGAAAGCAGATTAGAAATAAAAATCTCTTTAGTGGGTGACTATCGTGAGCCTACATGACAGCATTCATATGCATTATAATTGCCCTGGGCTATTTGAACTATTCATATCTGTCAAGATGGTGGAGTAGAAGGGTGTGTGCTCATCTTTTCCTGCAAGAACTCCAAAATTGCTGAAAAACCATCGACAGGAGAATGTTGGATCCCACCAATAAAAGATACCACTTTACTTTGCCCACAAACATACGTATGGTCAAAGCTATGGTTTTTCCAGTAGTCATTTATGGATGTGAGAGTTGGACCATAAAGAAAGCTGAGCACCAAAGAATTGATGCTTTTGAACTGACTCTTGAGAGTCTCTTGGACTGCAAGGAGATTCAACCAGTCAATCCTAAAGAAAATCAGTCCTGAATATTCATTGGGAGGATTGATACTAAAGCTGAAGCTTCAATACTTTGGCCACGTGATGCTGACTCATTAGAAAAGACCCTGATGCTGGGAAAGGTTGAAGACAGGAGAAGGGGATAACAGAGGACAAGATGGTTGGAAGGCATCACCAACTCAACTGACATGAGTTTGAGCAAGCTCCAGGAACTGGTGATGGACAGAGAAGTCTGGCATGCTGCAATCCATGGGATTGCAAGGAGTTGGACGTGACTGAGCAGCTGAACTGAACTGATTTGAACTATTCAGAGTCTCCCAGGTAATATATTCCCCTCCCAAGTGCCCTTCCCTCTAATTAGCAGCATCACTCTCTCCACCAGCCTTTGAAACCACACCTGGCTTGATGGTTTTCAAAACCCTTCCATCTGCATTATCTCAAGTCACTCTCACAAGAGCCTTATGAGGTAGGAAGAACAGTAACAGTCAAGCCCATTTTTAAAACAGGCAGACTGAGACTCAGAGGGACAAAATAACTCACCCAAGGTGACACAGCCATGAAACAGAGAGTCGGCAATAAACCAACGCAGTGCTCTTTACACCCAAACAATCCCCTAATCACTGGTGCTTGGAACCTTTCAGTCATCCTGATCCCACCCTCTCATTCATCCCCCATGAAATTCTATCCACCCTTCCATCCTCTAGTCATCCCTTCGCTCACTACATGAATCCTGCCTTCAACCCCTTTCTCAAGATTGCTGAGACTTCCCAGCACCTTGGCTCTTTCTTCTTCAATGTGACCTTGGAAGTGCAGGTCACTCAAAGAGGTGGACATCACTCCCCACTCCTTAAGCTCAGGCTGTGCTTGGTGATTTCATTCCAGAGGGGACAGTATGGAAGGTGGGTGGGAGAGAACCTTCACAGTGAACAAATCTGACAGGCACTACTTCACCCGGGTGATCAAGGTCAACATCAACAATCAACATCATGTTGACAGTGTGTACCTCTGATATGATGTGATGACAACTGGCACTTTGCCCCCAGGACCTTCTCTCCCAAAAACTTCATAACCCTAGTCGAATCATGAGAAAATCCCCAAAATGAGGGACTTTGCACAAAAACCTGATTAGTACTCTTCAAATCATCAAGATCATCAAAAACAAGAAGCAAAGTCACATTGTCACAGCCAGGAGGAGCCGAAAATGATATGATGATTAAATGCAGTATGGTGTCCTGGATGGAATCCCAGAACAGGAAAAAGACATGAGAAAAAACCAAATAAATATAAATAAAATACAGACTTAAGTTAACAATGTGTCAATCTTGGTTCATTAACTATTACAAAAGAATTATGTTAATGCAAGATGTTACTCACATGGAAAACTAGTATATGGAAACTATTATTTTCTCAAATTTTCTGTAAGTCTAAGACTGCTCTAAAAATAAAATTTATTCAAATAAAAACAAAATAACTTTCATTATTTCTCCTAGTCCCAATCCATCAAATCTAAAGTTCTTGGTACTATTTCAGAGATCTTCAGTAACATGACCCATGATAACTATTTAGATATTTAAGAAGGAACTACATTTGTTAAGTACTTCTCACTGTGTTGATTGGTTCTGAACTCAGGCCAACCTGAAAGATAAACACTAAAGTCCTCTGCTGTCCATTTGTACAAATATACAAAGCCTCCTTTGATGAGGCCTCCTGACTACTTCCTGATCTTCATCTTCCTTGCCTTCACTCACAACATATGCCTCACTTAGAATAACTTCTCCTCTCCTCATCTGCTTGCTCATTGGAAGGAAAGCTATGACCAACCTAGACAGCATATTAAAAAGCAGAGACATTTCTTTGTCAAAAAAGGTCCATCTAGTCAAAGCTATGGTTTTTCCAGTAGTCATGTATGGATGTGAGAGTTGGACCATAAAGAAAGCTGAGTGCTGAAGAATTAATGCTTTTGAACTGTGGTGTTGGAGAAGACTCTTGAGAGTCCCTTGGACAGCAAGGAGATCAAACTATTCAACCCTAAAGGACATCAATCATGACTATTCATTGAAAGAACTGATGCTGAAGCTCCAATACTTTGGCCACCTGATGCGAAAAGCTAATTCATTAGAAAAGACCCTGATGCTGGGAAAGATTGAAGGCAGGAGGAGAAGGGGGCAACAGAGGATGTGATGGCTGGATGGCATCACCGACTCAATGGACATGAGTTTGAGCAAGCTTCAGGAGATGATGAAGGACGGGGAAGCATGGCGTGCTGCAGTCCATGGGGTCACAAAGAATCGGACACGACTGAGTGATTAAACAACTCCTCATATGCTCAAATCCAACATGACACACAAGGCCTAGTCCACATCCTCGCTCTTATCTGAAGCTATCACTGTAGTTTATATTCATAAAATATTTCATTCTCCTTCAAATCCTAAAGCACTAAACACCTGCACTATCGTCCAGCACTTAATTGTCTCTTGTTTTGTGTTTGCTTTTGTTTTACAACGCATCAGTCCTGACCCTACAAAATCCCAAGCTCAGTGTTCAATTTCTCCAGATGTCTGGGATTCTTCTGATATCAAATAAACTAAGCTGTTCTCTCTGTGCCCAGTTGAATTTTTATATCAGGGAAAACAAGGTTACCATTCAATACCACTAGTGAGGTACCCCCCCCCATGAAGCTAGAGACTCCTGAACATATGACATCTCAAGATCACTCTGTAACACTATTCTATTATTGCAACAAGAACAATTTATTGAATACTTACTATGTCCGAGGTCCTGTCATAAGTGTTTTATCCCTGCAATCACAGATAATCTTACAACTGCCTTTCAGGGGGCGTTGTTTCATTATTCCTGTTTTGCAGAGCGGAATACCAAAGCAAGGAGTTCAAAACTTTGTTCAAGAGCACACAGCAAGGAAGTCTTCTGACTTCCAAAGCCCAGGCTCTGAAGCACTGGGTAGGGGGTTTCCACAGGAAAGTCTTGTGCAGCCTAGACGGAAACCATGCTGGTGTGATGTACTAGTTTCTGATTATACAGTTCAGAAATGCTGAATACCCGGCTGCATGAGAATCCCAAAGGTAACACTGCTAGTAAATAAGCAGATGGGAAATAGCTCTTCAAACACCAAAAGAAGTTATTTCAGGCTGCAGCGATTTACGGGAAAAGAACACTTGCTGGGGAAGGGGAACAGACCGAGGAAAAGCAACCCGACTTCAGGAGGACCCTGCCTGCAGCCTCCGCTCTGAGCAGAGGTCTGGGCTGGAAAATTGTCTCCGGTTAGGACTGGTCTAGATTTGCAATCACACAATGATATTCCACTGGTCAGCTTGGTTTCTGCCTAAAGACAGGAATCTTGTTCTCCTGGGAGTCTACATTTCAGAGAGACTGCTTCACTACTAAGAATACTTTCTAAGCTTCTACCGCATTGTTGCTGTTTAGTTGCTAATTTGTGAAGTGAAGTCGCTCAGTTGTGTATGCTCTTTGTGACCCCATGAACTGTAGCCTATCAGGCTCCTCCGTCCATGAAATTTTCCAGGCAAGAGTATGTGAGTGTGTTGCCATTTCCTTCTCCAGAGGATCTTCCCGACCCAGGGATTGAAGCCGGGTCTCCAGAATTGCAGGCAGATGCTTTACCATCTGAGCCACCAGTCGCATCCAAGTTTTTTGCGACCCCCATGGACTGTAGCCCACCAGGCTCCTCTGTTCATGGGACTTCCCAGGCAAGAATACTGGAGTGGGTTGCCATTTCCTTCTCCAAGGAATCTTCCTGACCCAGGGATCAAATCTGCTTTTCCTGCATTGGCTTGTGGATTTTTTTTAACCACTAAGCCACCAGGGAAGCCCTTCTACCCATCAGTTCCCACTTAATTATAAACACGTATCACACAGATGTGTTCTCCCTCCTACCACTTCTCTCTGCCTCCTATTCCCTTTCTTTATGCTAGAGTGGCACTATTATTGAGCCTAGGAATCAAGAAACTCAAGAGTTTAAATAAATGCATAGAGTGCTTAATTCACAGTTTACCTAAAAGTCCATTTCCTACTGTGGCAAGTGGTAGTTACAGGAAGCTACCCACTGTTACTGTGTTGTTAGTTACCCAAAATGATCCTTCCCTTGAATAGGCTTCCGTGACCTAATTTTCTCCCACCACGTTAGTCTGGTAATCAGGATTATTATTTGGCTCAAAGCACGGGGCTGCCTTAGCACAAACATTCCTAGCGAGGAGTCGGACAGCTCTAACTTTCTGCCACTTTGGGCTTTCCACTTGTAAGAGGTCCCAGTATCTGCCGTTTCTTTTCTGAGCCAATGCCATAGGCCTCTGCTATTCCTCCCAACATAAAAGACACCGTCAGCCATGGGGCAGCTGGGATCCTGATTATAGAAACAGCCCAGGCTCTAATCCAGTTAATCTGATTCTCCCAAGGCAAAGAGGTGCTAGGATTATAAAAATTCAGCTAGGAAATTTCCTCCGTGTAAATCATAGGATGCTTCTACCCTGCCAGGCTACTGCTGCCTTTTACGTATAAAGGTTAATCTTAGAAAGGGCTTAACATCAGCTTGGGTGTCTTATCCTCCTGCTTCTAAAAGACTGACTCCCTCGACACACCTTTCGGTTGAGATGACTCACTGAGGCAACACCCTTCTTTGACCTCTCCTAGTCCATCTCTGACAGCACCGAGTGATTTAACTTTGGAGCCCAGTCATGGGTATAAAGCCCCACCTCTCCTCTTGAACAGTAATTAGAAAGGATCGTGGGTTAGGAATGAGGAGACTCCCAGTCCTGCATCTCCTGCCATGTGCCTCCACTTCCCCGAGGCCACACAAAAGGGCTTAAGAATACCTCACAGGGTGGAAATGGAGACAACGGGAGGTCATCTTCTCATGGGCGCCCCCACAGCGCCGGCCTGACACATTGATGCCCGAGTCAGCTGAATGTCGAGAGAGGCAGTCACTAATCCCTATGAGCAGGAATTTCTAAAGTATAATAAAAATCCCTGCTGAAATGTGATACAGCCTTTTAAGGTCACCCAGGGCTCTCAAATTGTCCCTGCACCAGCAATTCCATTTAGAAGCGGATCAAGTCGAAAAATTGGGCTGTGACTTAAGCCTGAAGCCTGCTGCCAGAACACCACATCTTTCTGGACTGCTGGAAGAGTCACCTCTGTGCTGACTCTGAGGCTGGGAGGGATGCTGGTCCCCCTGGGTCCATTGAGGGTACTCAGATGAAGACTGAGGGTCACAGGCTATCAGCATTTAGGCCTCGGGTCCTGGGATGGGGTTTAACTTTAGGCCTGAAACCACCATGGCCTTCTCCAAATCCAGACACGAGAGGTGTTTAAAAAAACAAAGAACCAAGAAGTTGATTCAGGGCCAGGATGCTTCCCAGCCATGTTTGGCTTTTTGATTTTTGGCTGCTTCTACTTATTAGTGCACTCGGAATTACTAATTAGTTAAACAGTATTTAAATAGCCACTACGGAGAACAGCAGGGAGATTCCTTAAAAAACTAGGAATAAAATTACCAGGGGGCCCAGCATTCCCACTACTGGGCACATATCCTGAGAAAACCCTGATTGGAAAAGACACTTGTACCCCATTGTTCATTGCAGCACTATTTACAATAGCTGGAACATGGAAGCAATCTTGATGCCCAGCAACAGAGGAATGGATAAAGAAGCTGTCATACATATATACGATGCAATATTACTCAGCCATAAAAAGGAACATATTTGAGTCAGTTCTAATGATGATGAACCTAGAGCCTATTATACAGAGTGAAGTAAGTCAGAAAGAGAAAAACAAATATCATATATTAACGCATATATATGGAGTCTAGAAAGACGGTCCTGAGGAACTTATTTGCAGGGTAGCAGTGGAAACACACACATAGAGAACAGACTTGCAGACACAGCTGGGGAAGGGGCGGGTGGGACAAATTGAGAGAGTAGCATGGAAACATACACATTACCACATGTAAAACAGATAACCAGTGGGGATTTGCTCTATGACTCAGGGACTCTATGCTCTATGACTCTAACTGGTGCTCTGTGACAACCGAGAGGGGTAGGATGGGGTGGGAGGTGGGAGGAAGGTTCAAGAGGGAGGTGACATATGTATACCTGTGACTGATTCATGTTGATGTATGGCAGAGACCAATACAATATTGTAAAGCAATTATTATCCAATTAAAAATAAATTTTTTAAAAAAATTTTAAAAAATAGTATTTTAGACAAACTAATGAACATAGTTAATGTGTGTATGCTTAGATTAACCTCAGTGAGCGCTCAAGCACCAAGAGTGGTGAGCTGCTTTGGCTCCTGCCTGCTGCAGATAGCTGGCTGCACAAAGCTCTGCCCAACTGTATGCTCAGTGACTTCATCTTAGTAGCCTGACGTCAGCCATGGGGAGGGTATTTACACCACGGAAACCAGCAGACTTAACCAATCAGGGCTTTGCCCTGTGCCTACTCCCTGAGTCTGCTGTTACACATTTACTAACATAGCAGTGTGCCCGAGGCTTGCCTGCTAGGAAACAGCAACGTGAGGCTTTTAATTCACATGGCGGTAAATTTCAGAAACGAGATTTGAATCCTCTCCGAAGCGGCCTTCCCGCTCCCGCTCTGTGTGAATAAACACACACCATCACCTCTCCCCGGGTCTTTCTGGAGTCTGCACACCCAAGGGGAAGAGGAAAGCGAAGGACCTGAATTCATAGCATCCAACATGCAGAGTCACACATGATCTTACAAACGCTGGGACTGCTCTTTAGGTATTTAGGCTCCTTCCAGAAATGAAGTTCTGACTTGTTCAGGCTTTCTGTATGACATAACTCCACCCAGTGTTACCTTTGCATGAAAAGGCAAACACACAGAATCTATACATGTCACCTTGCCAGGTATGTTCCTAGTCACCCAGGTGACAGAAAACCTGACCCTGGGTGGTTTGATCATTCTCTCATTTAACTTCAGGGATTCATCCGCAGGAGTGGGAGAAAAGAGATTATTTCCTGAAGTTGAGCAAAGCTCAGACCGAGTAAAATCTATCACTGGGAAAGAAAGAAATATATTTGAAGTTCAACATGGGACCGGAGGAGAGGACAGAGAGACATTAAATAAACACCTCCATTGAAACTCCTGAATTCCAACGCTTGGGAAATAACTTCTTATCTACAGTCAACAAATAATGACCATGTGAGCGGCGCTGTGTGTGCTGTGCTGTCCCAGGCCTTCTGGGGAACTGTGGAGACAGACCACCCAGGCCCCCCCAGTGACGTGCACAGCACACAGGAAGCGCTCCCTGGGGAGCTGATCAATGCAGAGAGAAAGTGCTGTCCTGGGAGGGTAGGACAGTCTTTTGTCCTAGGCTAGGACTTCGGAGTGCTTCCCTGGTGGCTCAGCTGGTAAAGAATCTGCCTGCAGTGCCGGAGACCTGGGCTTGATCTCTGGGTTGGGAAGATCCCCTGGAGAAGGGAACGGCAACCCTCTCCAGAATTCTGGCCTGGAGAATTTCAGGGACTATATAGTCTATGGGGTTGCAAAGAGTCGGACACGACTGAGGACTTCTGAAGAGAGAAGCATGCAGTAGGCTGGGACAAACAGCTGGAGAAAGTTTCAGGGAGGAGGGAGGGGAATTTGAGACCATAGTGTGGGCAGAAGGTGAATAGTGACAAGGGAGAATGTTTTAAGGGGAGGGAGGGTGGGAGCCAGGCCTGGAGGTGGGAGAGCCACAGTTTGTTGGGCGGCCTTCTGACCCAGAGGCTTCATGGGCAAAAGCAATGTAAGGTGAAAGTGACAGCCCTTCTTCCAAGATATTCATGTAAATCCCAGAAACTGGCCTCAAAGAGTTTACAGTTTAATAGGGTAGGGTAGGTAGAGGAAGGCGAAGGAAAGGAGAGACAGACAGATAAGGAGACAGAGAGATGGAGAAAGAGAAAGAATGTAAATGGAAATATAAGGTAGAGAGTAAATCATGTGCTGCAATAAAAGTGAGAAACCAGAAAAAAAATTCAAGATGAAAGTATCCTCTCAGCTGGACCCTTAAGAAAGGGTAGCAGGCAGGATTTAAGTGAGTGGGAAGGAAGAGTAAGGCATGGTAGACAACGGAGGGGTGGGATGGGGTATGTTTGGGGCCCATCAGGACACCTGGTTTGGCTTAAACGTAGTGAGCAAAGAGCAACATGGAATAGAAGATAGTGAACAAGGTTCGTCCTGGACATCCTTGCAGGGTAAGCTAAGCACCAGACTCTGCAGCCTCCTCACCTCCCCGGGAAGGAGGTCTGGAGATGAATGATAGTATCAGCGTACAGTTAGCCTATTTCTTGGGTGCTGAGTTAGGACCATCTCGCAGCTCGCAGTGCAGGCAAATTGGGAGCCATGCGCTAGGACAAGATGGCTCTCAGGGAGGGGTCCCCTCCAGCCGTGAGATGACCACAACCTGGATTCTGGTCGGACAGACCTCATGTGAATCCAGGCTCCACCCCTCGTAGCTCTGTGATCTTGAAACAAGTTACTTTTCTTCCCCAAGCCTTACTTTCCTCATCTGTAAAATGGGGATAAATTCTGTTCAGACACTTATGAGGATAAATGAGTTAATGTCTGTAAAGTGCCTGGCACTTTTCCCAACAGACAGTGAGCATGCACCAAAGGGAAGCCATGATGGTCCCCACAGTGTTTCAGTGAGGGAATATGGTGAGCTGTAGTTTAAGGCCCTTGATCATAAATAGATAACCATGTGCTCCACCTGAAACACAAATATGCTGAATTTCCAACTCTGCTCTTTTATGACTTTTAGCAACAGACACATGCTCTTCTGCTGGGTAACACCCAGTGAATATTCAGTGCGCTTAATGAATCTTATAACTTTCTGTATCATCATTTCAGGTTAACTTATAAAAACAAAATAGCAGTTTTGTTTTATCAGCATATAATTCACATATCCTAAAATCTAACAGCATAAAATTCACATATCCTAAAATCTACCCATTTAAAGTGCACAACTCAATGTCTTTAGGAACATTCACATTATTATGTGACCATAACCATAAGTTGTAATTTTGGTATTTTTTGGTACATTTTTATCATCCCGAAAAGAGATCCCACACCCATTAGCAGTCACACCCCAACCCTACTCTGCTTGTGCATGCGTGCTAAGTCACTTCAGTTGTGTCTGACTATTTGTGACGCTATGACTGTAGCCTGCCAGGCGCCTCTGTCCATGGGATTCTCCAGGCATTAATACTGGAGTGGGTTGCCATGCCCTTCTCCAGGGAATCTTCCTGACCCAGGGATGGAACCCACGTCTCTTATGTCTGTTGCACTGGCAGGCAGGTTCTTTACCAGTATCGCCACCTGGAAGCCCTTCCCCTGTTCAAACCTGGACAACCACAAATCTATTTTCTGTCTCTATCTATTTTAAATAGTAGGTCTGACTTGCATCTGTTAGTCTCAGCTTCTCAACATAAGCACAGTAATCAGAAGGAAAAACTGTACAGGCACAAACAAGGATTTTCCAATACCCTCCACACACCCCACCCCTTACTAAGGCATGGAATCCTCTCTGCTAAAGTATATCTTTGTTTTCCACCAACACATCCCCACTCTGACAAGTGTCCTCATTATCACTTCATTTCTGCTGCCTTCTTGAGAAAGAGCCCATTAGAAGAAAAAAAAAAAAATTGAATGAGATACCATCAGACCCAGTTCACTTCTCATGTGGGAGTTTTCACAAACACAACTTGCCTAGAGGTATGTCAACACTGGAGATTTGCCAGAAAACTAGAAACAAGAGGATGTACGTCTGAGTAATTTCTGAGTAATTGGTTCCTCACCAAGTAGGGTGCTAGGAGGGGTTTAGGGGACAGTTGGGAAGAACGCACAGAGTTTATGTCTTCAAACAGTGTGGGCTTTTGACTCATGCATTCAATTCCTTTGCTACAGAGCAACTTTTAAGGGCATAATTCAAGCAGATCATACCACCAACTAAGGCCTCCAGGCAGCTTCTGCTGCGTTATCCAAGACGCCCTAGGGTAGCCCACAGAGCCCACCTACCAGTCTGGTCTCTTCTCACGCCCTCTTCACACTGCTCTCCAAGCTCCAGTTCCTGCTACTTCAAGATCTCCTCCTGCCCTCTGCTCTCCCAGAAGCCTCGTCCCCCAGGTATTTGCAGACTGGCTCCTGCTCTTCCCGTCTCATCCTAAAGCAGCTCCCATGCCAACCTTCCGAGAGCTCTCCTGGGACCACCCAGGTAGAATGAATCTGCCTACTCCCCCCATCTCTGTTTACTTGCTTTAAACTTAGCACCACCTATACATTTTCTTTCTTTTCTGTCCTCTATTAAAAGGTTACTGTCACTGTATTCCCAGGGTCTGGCACAGTTCCTGGCACAAGGTCTGTGCTCTATAAATGTGGGATCAGTGTGTTCTTTCCCTTAATACTAGCCTGGTTTTCTGTCTCTTTTCCATAGTAACAGCCTTTGGGTGACATAGAAAGTTGGTTAAATGCCTTGTGTTTGCCAACAGTCTCTATCAATTAGTCTCTATCAATTCTGAAGATGTCAATAAACCCAACTAATGACATAAGATACAAGACTTGCTTAAATTTCTGATTCAGGAAAACAAAAACAAAAGCTGAAGGAATGAGCTTACTGGTGGGCCAGTTTCAAATCCACTATGGCCAAGCTTCTCTCTGAATGAGAACCACACAAAGGAGCGCAATTTCCAGTTGAACTGACCTGAGGCAGGAGCGGAGGTGGCATCAGAGCCTTGGAAAGGCTAAACAAGGGCCCTGTCCCCAGAGCATGACATGACATGACATGACATGATGATGGGAGGAGCCAGCAGGGGCTGCTGCAGGGTGGGTGGACAGCTTCCTCGGCAAGAATCCTGGGCACACCCGGCTTCTAGCCTCCAACTTTTCAGAACAACTGTTCTTACAAAATCCACACATCCCTGCACCAAATTATCATCAGACATCTTGTTTCATTCCACAAGGTGAAAATGAACTAGGATTGGCAGCTCACTTGCCCAGGGGGTGTGGGGCTCAAGGAGCCAGCCGGGGGAGGTCCTTAGTGATGTTTTATCCCAGGACAGTAGTGATGACTGGCCACGGGAAGCCACGCGTGTGGTCCAGAGCAGGGTCTCATGACAAAAAGGTACACAGTCTTACTCGGCTTGAGGTGAACTTCGAAGAGACGGCCGAGCAGGAATGGGTGGTTCCTCAACTCACCCATTCAGCTTTGTTCACTTGCCTGCATCCTCAAACTAATCTGCTCACTGAACTCCATCCCAGGGAACACAGTGGCCCCTTCACACACAGCTTTACTCAGTCCAGAGGGATAATAATAATAATGGCGTCAAGAGCAAGCGATTACTGAGCTCTTGCTGTGAGCTTCTCTAGTGGCTTAGATGGTAAAGAATCTGCCCGCAATGTGGGAGACCCGAGTTTGATTCATGGGTCAGGTGGATCCTCTGTAGTAGGAAATGGCAACCCACTCCAGTATTCTTGCCTGGAGAATTCCATGGACAGAGGAGCCTGGTGGGCTACAGTCCATGGATTGCAAAAACACCTGAGCAACTAACATTATCAATTGTTAGGTGCCAAGCATTATTTTATTTTAAGATTTCTTGATGTGGACCAGTTTGTAAGTCTTTATTGGATCTGTTACATTATTGCTTCTGTTTTCTTTTTCTTTTTTTGGCTGTGAGGCATGTGGGATCTTAGTTCCCCAATCAGGGATCAAACTCATACTCCCTGCATTGGAAAGTGAAGTCTCCCAACCATTGGACCACAGGGAAGTCCCCCTGGGCATTCCTTTAAATGGCTTATAAATATTAACTGAATTAATCCTCACAACAACCCTATGAAGTTGGTACTACTGATATCCTTATTTTCTGATGAGGAAACTGAGGCATGCGGGAGTGGGGGAGGATTCAGTGACTTGCTCCAGGTCACACAATTAGTTAACAGTGGAGTCGGGATCAGAACCCTGGGCAGTCTGGCTGCAGGGCTCCTGCTTCCAGGCAAACTTAAAATATCCCAAAGGCTTTGGGGATAATCTTACAAAGTTATCAAGGTAAATGCAGCAATTGTACTGCAAGGGACAAACGAGAAAGAGATGAATGTAAACAGGGAAGGGTTCCAACAGTTCAGCTCCAAACCTGTGTGTGTCTCCGGAAAACCCCAGCTGCAGGCAGATTGACTGCCTCTCTGCTCAGTTACAAGTTTAGTTCTCATTGCCTACATTTTAGGTTTCTTTTTCTCTGCAAGGAATATTGGGTCATTCCCTTTGGCTCTGGGCTGTGCCCCTACCCTACTTTTCTCTACAGATCAACTGATCTTCAATTAACATTTCTGAGCTTTTTACACATGTTATCTCATTGAAATGAATCTTGACAATAAAGATATGAGATGGGTAGTATGAGTTTTCTCCCATATGTTTTGCTTTATATCAAAGTTTAAGACATTAAGAAGGCTTATATACATGAAAAGCTCAGAGACTGCATGATGATAACTGCCTGCCTTACCTCTCCTCCCAACCACTCGGTGCGCACCATAAGAAGATATGTTCAACTTTTGGTGTTTTTCTTGGACTTCATCACTACATTTCTTGGTCTTACAAAAGTCTTACTGCTATTCTCACTGCTACATTCTTATACCAACTCAGCCACTTCTTGTTAACATCTTGTTCTTTCTAATATGGCAAAACCACAGTTAATTTTTAATTTTTAAAAAATTTTTAATTAACTGTGGTTAGTGCTTACACATTGAGAATGTCATTATCATTGTACTAGAACTTACAGTGCAATCTGTGAATACAGTGCCTTTCTTGTACCGTTTTTTTTTTTTCTTCTAGACTTCATCATTTCCATGGGTAAAGAATCTGCCTGCAGTGCAGGAGACACAGGAGATGTGGGTTTGATCCCTGGGTCAGGAAGATCCCCTAGAGGAGGAAATGGCAACGCACTCCAATACTCTTGCCTGAAAAATCCCATGGACACAGAGGAGCCTGGCAGGCTACAGCCCATAGCGTCTCAAAGAGTCAGACACGACTGAGTGACTGAGCATACAGCTCACACTAGCCTAGTTTCTGATGAACAATCCATCATAGGTTTTTTTTTTTTCTTTTGCAGATCTAACCAATAATTCTTTGCAGTGCTCAAACATCTCAGATAACTTATCAAACCTCCACACTTGGAGAGAAAAGTGGGTGTTCTCTGCTATTTTCACTGAAGAAAGAAACAGAATCTCACTCAGGTGAAGTGCTTGGCTCTACATCCTCTGGAAAGTGGGGAGTCGTGATTCAACTGATACCAACCCCAGCATTCGCTCCCTGGCATCACTGCCTCTGGGGAAGAAAGACGTGCAGGCCGTGGGCTCCACAACTCCAGAGGGGGCCGCTCGCCCATGTGAAGATGAGAATGGAGGGAGGCAACACGCAGGTCCTGTAAAAACAAGGGGACTTTCCATCTCATCTTTAAACCTGCTCCTGCTGGTCTGACAGTGCACAGGTAATATTGTATCGGACACTCTCTGGCCTAGCAGACTGCTGCTCCCTGTCTGGCCTTGCTTGTTTCATTCATGCTTCTCAGCTGGCTTTTTTGCCTACCTGTCTTCCAAAGCTATCATATCGCTGCCTCCCTGTGGTCCTGGGGCTTTCATAGTAAGCACGACTTTTCCCTAGGGGTCTCTCCATCATGGCTGAGCCTTTCAATGGCATTAAGCCTCTCTTGCACTCTTGTTTTATAGTCTGAGCTCTTTTTGAGTCCTGTTGCATCTTGCAGGAATGCCTCTGACTCAAGATAGGAGTGATGGCAGACACATTCGGAACTCAAAGGATGACCATCCCTTTCCTGCTGCACAATAGCCTTGCAATGACAGATCATCTCTCAGATATCCCAAGAGAGGGGTGCATGTGTGCTAAGTCATTCAGTCGTGTCTGACTCTTTGAGACCCTATGGACTGTAGCCCGTCAGGCTCTTTTGTCCACGGGATTCTCCAGGCAAGAATACTAGAATGGGTTGTCATGCCCTCCTCCAGGGGATCTTCCTAAGGACCCACATCTCTTATGTCTCCTGCATTGGCAGGTGGGTATTTTACCACTATCACCACCTGGGAAGCCCCAAGAGAGGGGTGGTCTCTTTCCTCCCTACGTTTTAATGCTTCTCGAGGTGCTCTGATAGGTCCATACTGAATGCTATATAAACACATGATGTCCAACCAATGGAGGTGAATAGCTGTTGCATTGGTGATGGGTGACATGGTACCTCACAGACTGCCCAAGCCCTGAACTTGTTCCCCTCTCCCTGGCTGTGATGTACAACCAAGGGGACCAGGTGAGCATGGTCACAGAAGAGAGGTGATGTGGAATCATAGGGGGAAATTCTTCTAAATGAAAAACGCATTCCAGAAATATCAGGTTTAGATGCTAGTGAGTCCTGAATGGGGGCTTCCTTTGGACTTTCTGCTGAACTTCAGCCACGTAGCATTTTACTCTGAATTTAATAGCTGGGTCAATTCTTAACTGTATCAAGCACCCCAGAAGATGACACCAAATTTTGGTCAACTTCTGTTTAGGATTAAATGACCACTAGAAGACCTAGTCTTTTAGACCACTAAAAGATTCTGAAATCATCCTGTCAAAACTTTTCTAGTTGTAAGTGAAGAAATTCAAGGTAATCAAAATGTATCTATTAAGCACTATTTTAAGTGTCAAGAATGGAAACATGCTTGCCCCTGGAAGTACCTTATTCTGTTTTCATCCAATAGTAGTTTGATGCAGATGTTCTAAACCAATGGTTTTCAAATTTCTGGTCTTGACCCAATGACCCAAAATGAATCATGACCAACTTGTGTGCTCAGTCACTCAGTGTCTGCCTCTTTGCAACCCCATGGACTGTAGCCCGCCAGGCTCCTCTGTCCATGGGATTTCCGAGGCAAGAATACTAGAGTGGGTTTTCGTTTCCTCCTCCAGGGGATCTTCCCGACCCAGCGATTGAACCCAGATCTCTTACTGTCTCCTGCATTGGCAGGTGGATTCTTCACCACAGAGCCACATAATAAAAAAAAATAAAGGCGACTAGAAAAGAGCAGAGAGTAAAGGCTAAGTATTGTTTCACATGACTTTTTCATTAACCATCTACATGTGTAAGTGCACAAATCTTTAGTCTTTTTGTGTGAAAATGTGTTTCTTATTGTGGGTAGGCTTGGTGAGCACAGACCACAATCAGACCACAATCAGACCACAATCAGAAGGTCCTTTGGCTGAGTCCTGCCCACAGATATGCTTTGTTTGGCCTACATGAAGATTTTTTTAAGAGAAAGTTGAATCACTTGCCAACTTTAAGCATCTGGAGATTTTTACATAAAAACCCCTATTTCTAGTCACTCTTGCAAACTGGAAGGTCTGGCCCCGTGGCCCACATCCCTCCGTTCCTAGTTTCGTGTGAACCAGGATAGAGCAGTAGAGCGGCTTTTCCTGTTGAGAGGGCCCTGCTGTCCTATCTGTCCCCATCTCCGCTCATCTAGTTCATCTGCCTGATTCTTAGAGGCATCTGAATGTACAACCTCTGGTTCTATCCATCCTCAACTCAACCTGACCTGCAAAGCCCTCCATTTACCCTTGGTTACTGCAGTACCTCCTGACTAATGGTAGTTCCTGCCAAACCCAGCTGGCTGCATTTCCTTCACTGCTTCTGTTTTGCCAGTTGGAAACCTTTCTCTCATTTCCCCTTTATTCATTTGTTGCACTCCTGTTCATCCTTCAAAGCCTAGCCTTCCATGACCTCCCAGGAGAATTAACCACCCTCCCCCCTCTGCACTGCAGTCCCACATTAAAGAGTTCTCTGTTGCATACATTTCACATTGTATCCTAATTATTTATTTTTGTGTTAATGTTCCTTGTTAGAATGTGAGTGCTTTTAGGTCAAGAATTGCATTTTGTTTCTGTACCCAGATTGCCAGTCTCTTATTAGGCTCTGAATAAACACTTAAGAATACCCATCTCTCTACCCATACACATCCTTCATTCACTCGTCAGTTCATTCAACATTCACTGAATACTTACCATGGAGCAGACAATGTATAATGGGTTTGGATTGAATTAAACACCAACCCTAACCGGAAGAAATTAACAGAACCCTTCAAAAAGAAAAGAAAGTGCAGTCGCTCAGTTGTGTCCGACTCTTTGCGACCCTGTGGACTGTAACCTACCAGGCTCCTCTGTCTATGAGATTTTCCAGGCAAGAATACTGGAGTGGGTTGCCATTTCCTTCTCCAGGAGATCTTCCTGACCCAGGGATTGAACCCAGGTCTCCCACATTGTAGGCAGACGCGTTACTGTCTGAGCCACCAGGGGAGTCCCTGAAGAACTCTTCAAGACCAATCCTAAATGCTGAATAAACACTTTTCTGTAAAAAAGGCTTTTCTGTAAAGCCTTTTCTGATTCATTTGAAACACTAACTCTTCCTTCCTTTGAACCTCAGCAGGATACCTTGATACTCCTACTGATCACCTTGTGTGGCTTCTGTTTTCAATCAGCACCCCTCCCACCACTGGCTAATTCATTAATCTGCTGAAGGCAGGACCTTTTCCATGTATTAGGTTACCCTCGAAATGCCTTGCAGAGAGTAGACCTTTATAAATTTGTGATGCGTTCAAGACACCGGTTGCTATGGCTCACTGCTTCAGGCTGGGCTCTTCACATATGTCAGGACTGGCAGCATCTTCTAGCTGAGCAGGAAGAGCATCATTGAGCCTAGTCCAGCAGATACCATTCCCACTGTCAGCCCCAAAACTGATCCCCAGTAGCTGTCCAGACAGGGCTCCCCCAGATGGTGCACAGCAATCCAGCAACACTCCTCCAGCCCCACATGCCACTTGGGGGACCTTCCACAGACCAGGGAACCCACAGCCCCTGCCATTTTTCTGAGGGGTACAGCCCTCTCTCTCATGTCCCTCCAGATACTCCAGTATGAAATAACCTTGCTATCTTTTTCTACCATTCTCTGCTTCTTTTAATTTTTCTTAAATTTCTCCCTTCACAGTGTTTTAAATAGCATTGTGAATACAGATTGTTAACAATCTGTAGTTGAACAACAGAATATAGAACAACAACAAGAATATAGACCAATGCAATGGTCTATATTAAAACTGCTTGGGGTTTTAATAACACATTTTATTAAATGTGTTATTTAATAATAACACATTAGAAACTAAACAGTTGCAGCTTTTGTGAGTCAAGATAGCTCCTGAAACTGTCTCTAACCAAAGGATTCCAAAGAGGTCTATGAACCCCAGTAAAAGTGCTCAACTAACCCTTCAGAATTAGGAGTGATGGTTACAGAATGGTACATTTGTGTCTTGACTCCCTCAAGCCAAGCTGAGCCCCAACTCACTCCCAGGAAAAAGTGCCCTGTAACTCCCCCCGCCTCCCACCCTGCCCACCCCCTGCACATCCAGTGTCATATACTGACAGCAGTCTCCTGGTCACTCAAGGCTCACAGAAGGTCTCCATTTTATGAACTGAAGCTTCGTCCTATGCTGCAAGAGAGTCAAAATGAAAACAGTGCTCTTGACTTTGCCATCTGCATTATAAGCAAGATAAAACTGGCAAGAGAGAGCAGAGAGGCTACTTATAAAAGTTCTCTCTTCTCTGCCTAGAACGCAGATCATTTTACGAACAAGAAACCAGGATAGTGTCCAAGTATGGTCCCTGAACCATGAGCATCAACATCACTCGGGAATTGCCAGAAGTGCAAAACCTCAGGCCCTTCCTCAGATTTACTAAATCAGAACTCTGGGACCACGGTCCAGAAATCCCCACTCTGACCAAACTCCAGGTGGCCCTGATGTCTGCTAACATTTGAGAATCACTGCCCTAGACAGTAATTTCTCTGAAAGCTTAAGAAAGCCAGCATCTTCACGGTTAAGTCTAAGTATTCAAAAAAGTCAGCCTGTTTGATTGAAATGGGACACAGAAACTCACCCCTGGTGCCCCCCAGGGCACAGTAGACCATAATAGCATTAATCATGTCACTGTGAACACAAATACAATGTTTCAGAGAAAAGAGGTCATGCCTACAAATATTCACCCTCCCCCACTGCTAACAAAATTTGCCCTTGACTACACAGCTCCTGTCAGTTTGGGATAAACATACCTCTCGGTATGAGTCACCATCAGACCAACACACAATGAAATAGGAAGCTGGGCTGGTTTCCACTGTGGTATGCCCAGAGCAGGCTCAACCACAATGGGGAGAAATCCTGCACCACTCACCCATCACTGAACCTTCTGAAAAGTCCTCTGACACTCTAATGCTGGCTCAGGAAAACACTCAGTGTTTTGGCTTTGGCATATGAGATGCCAGCACTATGAGGACCCTCCTGCTTGCCTCCCAGGGGCAGTGAATATGATGATGACATCAAGGGGCTCCCTCCTCACAGAGAATCACTGCCAAGATTTTGCTTTCAGTGGGTTGGGTCTCACTTAGGACATCTTTTCTGCAGGACTTTGGAAAGTTAATTTCTTGTTCTTTAAAAGAGTTTCTGTGAAGCAATACTGGTTGTTTCACCCTCTCTGGTCACCCGACCAGGTCATCAGAGAAACAAGAGGCAGAACCACGTCTAAGTGGCCCAATCAGCTGAAGATGGCTCTCAAGAGCTCTGGGTAAATTTAAATCAATGTATTCCTTCTCTCTGGGTAAGTGAAAGGCTACCCACTCCAGTATTCTGGCCTGGAGAACTCCATGGACTGTTATAGTCCATGGGGTTGCAGAGAGTCGGACACAACTGAGCGACTCACTTCACTTCCTTCCTTCTCTCAGATGTCTTTCCATAGTCAGCTTTAACTCTAATTGTGGAAACAAAATCTTTTTCCTCTCTTTCTCTCTGAACAAGCATTTCTTTGGATATTAATGAGTAGGTGGCAGAGGGCAAAGATTTGTTGTGATTTTTTAAAATGTGAAGTTCTTTCCCTTAGCCTTAGAAATCCCATCATCTAGACAGCCCTTTGGTCCTGAAGACAAGTGGGGCAGAGTCAGACTTCCTGGTGAGAGTAGTACTATTTCATTTATAAAACAGTAAGAGAAATTCACACTTGGGTTTTTTTTTCCCCCTCTCCAGGAGAATATGGTGACAAAACTGGATCTCTGCTCCCTCTAAAGATGCAAAGTTCACAACTGAGATGTTTGTGTAAGCCAGTAATCCAGAAAATGTATTCTGAAGCTTGTAGCATCGTGGTGTCTCTTTAAATCAATAGTTTCCCTTTAGATTTTACTTAGGAAATGTTCTTGTCATTGGTGTCCCCTTGAAAAACTTGGAACTTTTCAAGTTAAGGAAAAATGAACAACCTAGACAGTTCCAGGAGCAGGTCAGGGTGGGATACGAAACAGCCACCTGGAAAGCAGGGTTGGGAAACGGACTCTAGGAGGAGCTAGTCTATACCAATATAGGGCCTGGGAGGTGACTCGAATGGATGATGAATTATCACACTGCAGAGAGCAATCTGTTCTCAGACTTCCCCGAGGATGGAAGAGAAATGGGTTTCGATTACATTAGGCAGTGTGCACGCTCCTGAGTGGGGAGTGCTTGTGTGGGTGTGGGTGTTTGGGAGGAGTGGGATGGGGCGGAAGGACAGACACCGTTAGAGGCAGCAACACTTGGCAATTCTAAAGGTTGTTTCATAAGACGGTATATGAAGTCAGCAACTCCTGAGGGAGAGATGAACACCCTTTCTTAAGTCGTACAGGTGATAGATTGTTGTTTAATTTCTCTGGTGTTGACTTAGGTGCTCAGAGTAATTTGAGAAGAATTTACAGAAGGAATGGGCCTTTGAAAACCATTGTAAGGAAGCAGAACTTGAGTTAGGTCATGGGCAAATATGTAAAAGGAGACAATATGTATTTCTCACAGGGCAGGAGGGGCAGAATGACACCATGATGGAGATGGAAAATATATCCATGATTATTCAAATAGAAAAAATGGGGGGGAGTTGGAGCATAGGTACAATTAGTGCAGATTCTGCAGCCAGAAAGGCCTGAGTAGAAAATCAGCTCTTCTACTTTTTGGCTTAGTGATCTCTGGCAAGTGTCTAAACTCCCATGAATCTCCTCTTTCTCATTTACTGAAAGGGAGGAGTGCCACTGACCCTAATGGGCTCAGAGATTAGAGGTGATGTATATAAAGCTGTCAGTGCAAAGTTATTTCAATAACTGGCAGGTTTAATAATAATATTAAAAATAAAACAAGATTGGCTTAGATGGGGGAAGGGAGGAGGTAATTTAAGGACTTAGAGAGAATCCTCAATGATTAGCAGGAAGTGTTGAAGTTTACCTTGTCACTCATTTAGGTTTTTCACCTGGAAATATGGTGACATCAGCATTCTAAGAGGATGGCTTTGGTGCCCGTCTGTAGGACACATTTGAGTCCCAGCACACCACTGTTCTTAGAAGCTGCTAAGAAACAAGGTTGCCCCATGTGTGTGTGTCTGTGTCCCATACTCTGTGAGTGTGCGTGTCCGATACTGTGTGTGTGTGTGTGTCTGTCTGCGCGTGCGTGTGTGTGCATACACGTCCCATACACTGGGATGTCAGGTGGATGGTGAACATCTCTCCATCAAGGATGAGCTAGAATGAGTTTCACTGGGTCCTAGTCTACTTAAAAGAGCTTCCCTGTTGGCTCAGATGGTAAAGAATCTGCTTACAATGCAGGAGATCTGGGTTCAATCCCTGGGTTGGGAAGATCTCCCAGAGAAAGAAATGGCAACCCACTCCAGTATTCTTGCCTGGAGAATTCCATGCATGGAGGAGCCTGGCAGGCTACAGTCCATGATCACAAAGAGTTGTACACAACTGAGCAACTAACACTTTTCACTTTTCACTACCTTAAAAGCAAGTTGGGTCATCTAACAGTGGCAGAAAACTTCCGGGAAAAAAACAAACAAAAAATGATGTGCTCAGCTGTAGAATTGTTTTCCGTGATGTGCCTCCCTCACTGCTGAATTTTTATCCTTCTTACATGAAGGATAAAACCTTTTCCAAACCCTAAGCTCCCTTATTATTTAAACAAACGAGTGTTTACATAACTTAATCTCTAATATTTGCTTATACTTGTTTTCTCTAACCCTAAGAAATAATAAATCCCCTTCATGTTTATTTTTAAAACTTGCACTAGGACACACATAAGCTAGAATTAAAGTTTTTAATGAGTAGACTAGGCCACTGGAGTTGGGTAGATGAAAGTGTATTCAGGAAGACAGATATTGACTGATAAACCCACAAAAATCTCTCCTGCCTCTTTGTTACAGGACACAGCAAGGTTAAGATGCCCTTCAATGCAACAGAGAAACAACTATTTCATGAAGATTCCCATATCAACAAGGGTCTGTGACTGGAAGTGGGTGGGCGTCTGGCTGGGAGAGCAGAAGAGAATGAGGGTCAAAGTCGGTTGGCCAATGTCATCCCACACTTGCAGACCTGTAATCTGCCAGCAGACTTTCTTTTGATCAGTGTCATGGAAACTTTATCCAGGAGAGAAACTGGCGGCACAGACCAGCGTGACCTAACCCATCTCCAAGTGATGAGCAACAGGGAAACTACGTCACTCCTTCAGAAGACGTCCCGGGTTCCTCAGGATGGATGCTACCATGATGCAAGCTCGCTCCAGGCTGATTCGTGTCTGCCCCAAGAGGAAGGAAGAAGCTGGAACTCTCTGGAAGCAAGAGGAAGCAGAGTGTACTGGAAAAATCTCATGATCAGGAGGCCACAGGTTCCAGATCTAGCTCTGACAGTGGGCCAACCTGCTTCAACTCTGAGAATCTATGACGTGCAGGTGTCAAGCTATGAACTAGAAAATTAAAGATAGAGACACAGGGTTGCTTCTGAGAGGTTTCCTCTCTAGAGATGGGGCCAATGGGTGATAAATGCAGACACTGAGCTATGTCCTCCTTTGATGGAACACAGAGGACAAGTCTCCTCTACGTTCTCCATCCACCCACGAGTATAGTAAACCTGAATTTAGTCCAGTTACCTGCTGCGTGATTTTGAGCAATTTACTAACCCTTTCTGAAGCCCAGTTTTCCCAGGTCTAGGATGAATGCCTGAACTGCAAGCGCTCCTGTGCCCTTCTGGCTTTAGAAGCTTTAATGAAATTCCTTTCTTTCCATGGAAGCCCTTGTTTTCCCACCAAAAACCCTGCCTTTCCCTGCTGTTGACTGAGGTCAATGCACTCAGGGAGCTGGGAGGCAGAAGTGGAGACTGACATGGACCTCAAAATAGAAAAGGAACAGCCTTTAATCAGTGGCTAAGGGCTTAGATAATACTAGTATGTGACCTCCTGGTGGCCTGTCCAAAGTGTTCTAGTCAGAAAGTGGTTACTGACTTGTAAAGCAAATGTGAACCCAGGCAATCCAAGCTTTGGGAAGTCTCTAATGACTTAAGAAGAGTTGCTATTTGGGGACTACTGACCTATAAAACATTTACCATGAACAGCAAGTCCAGGGCTTCCATGGGCCCCTGGGGGATGGAATTGGGAAGTGACCTTTGCAATCCCCTTTCCCATCATTCATAAATTACTCATATTGGTGAAACAAACTCAAAACCATTAGCAGTAGAGATCAGAGTCAGGTTGTTTCAGTTGTCAGGGAGGTAAAAATGAAGAGACCTGACCTTGATTAAATGTCAACGTCTTTATTTAGGGTTCCTGGTAGCACCCCAAAAAGAGAGGAAATATTATTAGAAGCACCTTTATTGTCACTAAAGCATTTCATTCAATTACCCCTTAGTCAGTGTAAAACCAAAGCTAAACCCTGTGATTTATGAAAGATACATAGGCGCAGAATGGACTGACCAGAAGCTGTTTCTCTTTGTGCTAAGGTGCGGCCCTAACATGATTAGCTGTCATGATCCTATTCCTCCATCCATCCACTAGTATAATAAACCTGAATTGAGTTTCCAACAATAAGGATCAGTTTGAGTTCAGCATGTTCACCTCACATTTATTCCCTATAGGGGCTTTAAGAGAAAGTAGACAAAGATAAATCACGGAAATGTTGAAGACAGCGCCCAAAGAGCAGACATCTGTGTTTATGGAGAAAAGTATGTCCACAGTCAGGAAATGTGGCAGAATACATCCAAGCTTACCAAAAAGCAAAATTCAGTGGTGGTTACTCACACTCTCAAATCATGTAGTGAAGGTCCTGAAGACATATTATTAAGAAAAAAAAATCGAGCCACAAAAAAATGACCAGAGAATGATCCTTTTTTAATACTTCTGTCTATCTATCTTATTCCTTCTATAAGTTCTCAAAGGATACATACTATTAACAATTTTGCCTCAAGAGAAAAGGGGGAATTAAAGTGAACTGGATAGGGGCAAGGGGATTTCATCTTTCACTCTCTAATCTCCTGTGACACTGCACTTTCTTAACATAAGACATATTTATATATTACTTGGATAACTAAAATCAAACACTGTTGTGCTCTTTTACATTTCCCAGACAAATGAATAAGTTGAATAACAATTCAATTCTGAAAAGTTTAACTTCCATTTCGGACCACGCCCAGTACATAAATACTATACACCTGTGCAGAGCGTGACCATCTTCTCCCTTTTCACATTCTTAAGACATGATTTGCCGCCCTTGACGAGTAACCCATCTTTTAAGGTGTTTGGAGGAGTGATTAGGGATGCCGCTAAAATGACAGGTTATTAAAGAGGCACACCTGGAACCTTAAAGACCGACCGCTTGGAACTTTGAGCTAAGCTTGGGCAGGTCCCAACACAGCCTAGACCTGGTAGAAGGGCCCTTTCATTACACATCTTCATTAATTTCTTGATTTGGGTGGGGGTAAGCGAGGAAGAGTGAAGGCTAGGATGAAGGCAGGAAGACAAATCTCAAACACAACCAAAAATTCCAAATGCAATAGCAATCAAAAGAGACACACGCCCTGGGAGCTCGGCTGTGCAAACACTCCAGAAATAGGAATGCTCTTGGGACGCGCGGCGGCTAAATGAAAGGTTCTTAATGAAGTAAGTCTCTGCTCTATGCAAACCCGGACTTCACAATACAGATTCTCACACCCAGAACATGTCTGCCTGGCTTTCCATTGATCGTCTCCCATTAGGTGGCCCAGCCCTGCAACGCCAGTGCAACTTCTGCAGCCATGCACAGGGATCGATATTTATAATTACCTTTCTCCTTCACCATGGTAACCGGTGCCTTTGGCGAGCAGCGCGGGAGGAAACAGGAACAAAGTCTAGGAGCCGGAGCGCCGCTGGGCAGACAGATCGGCTGCTGCAGAGGCTGCGAGGAAGCGCCCGGCCATCCACTCGCCGAGTCGGGGCTTCTTTCTAAAATCCCGCCCCCATCTCGAGGGCCGAGCTCGGGTGCCGCCCCAGCGATCGCCGCCAAGTGGTGGCCGCGCCCTGCTCGGGGACGCTGCCCTTCGGCCGGCGCAGCCACTCGTTACAGCTGCTGCTGTAACAAATGCAAAATTCCAGTGTCCTAAGCTCTGGTCACTGACACCACGGAGCATTCCTCGCGCCGGCAGAACGGGCATCAGAATGATCCCCGAGCACCGGCCCCCTCCCGGGGTCTGATAAGTGATTGCCAGGAAGGGGTGGGTGGGCCGGCGAGGGGCAGCCAGCGACTGTTCCAGTAAGTCAAACTAGTCAATTGTTAGCTTATTAGTTTCCTATGACTGCTGTTTTCTCAGATTCAGCTTCTCTCAAGACCAACTGAATCAATAAAATTAGCCTTAGTAGAAAAATAATGGGAGTGACGACTTCAAGTTCATTTCCTTCAACTTTTAAGGTCCTGGAGGCTCAATGATAATGAAAAATGAATAATGATGTTTGACTTCCCTTGTCCCCCTTTACCTGAAACGTGGAGGGGAGGGGGAGGGTGACAGACTGGGACAATGAGAGGGAGCCTGGGAAGAGGCTTTTTTCAGGATTCAGTCCCTCATCCAGGATCAAATCCAGGATCAAAGTAAAACTCTGATTTATCCTGTCAGGTAGGGTCCTGACTTTCCCCTTCTCCCCGATTATCTAGCGTTTTCTAGACAAGCCCTCTTGGTTCCCTATGTGTGAGGGAGGAGCCCTCCCAGCCTACAAAGCGAGGGTAAACAGTCACACCCACGCCCCTCACCAGCCTAACCCTGATCCTGGCTTTCCAGCACAGGTCTGTCTGCAGGGAGCAGGTGACTTCCAGGGGGTGGAGGCACCAAGCCGCCCCCACCCCCCCAACCCCTTTCCAGCACCTGTCTCCCAAACCCAGATCGTTCGCAGGCTCCGAACCGTGTGGGAGAGATGTGATGAGCAAGACACACAAAGGCAGATGCTGCTGCTCTGGGAGAACAGCAGATGGACCACGCATCTTTCAGAACCAGAACGCACAGCCAGGATTAGACTGTTTTACTGCAAATATTGTACCGTGTTGGGTCTAAGAGAGCTGCGGTAACAGAAAGGAATGAAGTCGGGCAACCTGCCTCTTCGTTGCCTCCGAGCTGGTTTAGAGCTGGGATGGCACCGGGCGGGGCTGCTTTTCTGCGGGGCTACAGTGGCGAGCTGAAGCGGCTGTGACATTCCTGCATCTGTGATTCAGGGCTTTACTATTTAAAGCCTGGGCATCTCCGCCTGTAAGAAAGGGCGCAGGCCCCTCCAACCCCTGGGTCGTCTTTCCTATGACACAAACTTCTCCCACAGCCCTCCCTTGCCCCCATCGCGGCCCCACAGGGTCATGTTTTTCCTAAGTCAGCGGCCAGCTGGAGAGTAAGCACTGAAGAGCCCTTAAAGCGGCTTCTCTAACCTCCATTCATAAAGAAGAGTCTAGCATGAGAGCGGGGCAAACTCAGGGATGGGCGGGACTCAGGAGCAGGAAGAGAAGCCCTTTTCAGCCCCCTAAATGTTCACGGCCAGCGATGCACAATCTCCTTCCCCCATCCCTAACGCCCCCAGAGCCCTCGAGGAGATGCTGACAAGCAAAATGAAACCCAGCGAGCTAGAATTAGTTTGGCGCTGTGAGCCTCGCAGGTGAACTTATTTTGTTATATTTTGGCTGCATAAATAGATTAGCATCTCACTGAGGCACTTCTCCCCAAGGCTTTCATGTCAATCGGCGCAAAGCTAAGGGAACAGAACTAACTCTTTCTCTCCCCCTCTCCCTCCCTCTCTTCCTAATGGAATTCGACAGTAAAACACCGTTGGGTTTCTAGTCCAAACCAAAGCATCATATAAATATTCCAGATACTATGAATGCAGTGAGTTCAATTTCTCTTTTATTCAGGTGACCGTTTTTAATCCTGAGATTTTAGTTTATTAACCAAACTGATCCCTTATTGCGGCTTTGAGCCTACCTGTCTACCTTTGTGGTTGAATTGCTCAGAAAGCGCAGTTGAGGAAGACTCTCCAGGAGCTTTGGGGACTAAGCCAGCAGAGTAACAGCTGGTGCCTATTCATTTTCAGAGGAGCCTTTTCCAAAGGAAAATACTACACAGTGGTTCAGAGAGATTTCTCCCCCCTCCCTGCTTGTATTTTCCATGGAAAGAATTTTCCTGTACCACAGTCAAAGTGAATGAGTCACCAGCATTTAGTTGCTAAATAACAGTCATATAGCTAAGGTCCCCCCCAACCCCCCAACAGTCAGACACTGCTACTTTGGGATAAAAGCCTCCATGCTATACTTTTAAGATAACCAAAGAGGATATTACTACAGTTATTTTTGGAATGTGGCAGAGTAAAACCAAATTGTTTTTGTCTCCTTGCCCTCAGGGCCAAATAGTTAAGAGCTTTGAGAACAGAAGCAAAGCACAGATATTTTGTGCTTTATAGTTAGTTCAAGCTACTAGAAGTGCAGCAAAATAAATGAAAAAAGTTAAAAACTGTACAGCTCATAAGACGACAGGACTTTTTATTATTATTTCTGGAGAAGATTTCCAAAGAATTTATCTCAATCTCATTCCACTCAGATGAGATAAGACTTCATAATGTAGACACCAACCCATGGGTTCATCTGTTGTTTTATTCTCTCAAACTGACTTGCCACTGCCTTGTCATTCACTCACGGAATGAAGTCAGGGTTGTCCACAAGTGACCGAAGGACAGAAACCATTTTGTTGGAGAGAAAAGCTTTGTTGAGCACACAGCTACTCTTGGCAAAAGTTCAAGAGTACATCACTTCCACAGTGCCTGCCTGCGCGCTGTCGCTTCAGTTGTGTCTGACTCTCTGCATGGCTGTGGACTGTATGTCGCCCGCCAGACTCTTCTGTCCTAGGGATTCTCCAGGCAAGAATGCTGGAGCGGGTTGCCATTTCCTCCTCCAGGGGATCTTTCCAACACAGGGCTCAAACCCACATCTCTTATGTCTCCTGTATTGACAGGTGGGTTCTTAACCACTAGCACCACCTGGGAAGCCCGTGCCAATTAAGAGGGAAATGTGGAGATGAGAAAATAAGCAACTGGATGGAGTTCACGCTCTCACTGCTCTCTTCTCTACAGAGTCATGGGTTTCCTGTGGCTTATGCATCCACAAGGCAGGAATTTCCAGACCCCTCCATCATGGTCCCCAGGAGCCCAGGCTTCCAGCTACCCCTCAAAAGCTTTGGACTCATTGGAAAAAGAGTGCTCAAAATTCTTTCTAGCAGCATCTGGCTGAAAGAAAACTTGAGAATGAGTTTGCTATTTGCTTTCTACTTAATGTTTACATCTACCAATCCCACGGCAGACATTTATGGGGCATTGATGGTACACCAGGTCCTGGGCTGGCTGTACCATAGCAGGAAGAGAGAGATCACTGCTCAGGAGTTGCTTACCATCAAGTGGAGGAGATGCTTATGCACAAGGACTCAACATGATTCAGTTCAGTTCAGTTCAGTCGCTCAGTCGTGTCCGACTCTTTGTGACCCCATGAATCGCAGCACGCCAGGCCTCCCTGTCCATCACTAACTCCTGGAGTTTACTTAAACTCATGTCCATCGAGTCAGTGATGCCATCCAGCCATCTCATCCTCTGTCGTCCCCTTTTCCTCCTGCCTCCAATTCCTCCCAGCATCAGGGTCTCTTACAATGAGTCAACTCTTCGCATGAGGTGGCCAAAGTACTGGAGTTTCAGCTTCAGCATCAGTCCTTCCAACTAACACCCAGGACTAGGAAGGTGCTAAGACAGAAGCCGGTACCAGGACGCAGGGCAGTGCTGAGTCCAACTGGGGGGCCTGCGGAGGCTCCTCGGAGGAATGAAGGGGCAAGACAGGGCTGCCAAATGAACAGAGGGGGGGAGATCATTCCAAGTGGAGTCACGGAAAGAAGGTATCAAGATCAATGCCCACAAGGATTAGGGAGAGCCTCAAGCTAAGGCCTCAGTGGCAGGTCATGGAAGGTTCAGAAGGCCACGATAAGGAATTTGAGCCTTTGAAGGGATGTGATGAGAGCCTCAGACCTGAGCTACCTATTTCTTTACAGATTAGGTTCAAAAGACCATGGGTACATTTCAAAGTCTGCCATGATGTGTGTCCAATCATACTGACTCCTTCCTACAAATTGGATTGTGTTGGTGTGGGCATGTCCAGTGTTTACCAGATTGTGCCCAGGTTGTCCCTATTTTTATTCATTTTTTTAAGAAAAGGCTGACTCATTGGAAAAGACTGTGATGTTGAGAAAGATTGAGGGCAGGAAGAGAAGGGGGCAACAGAGGATGAGATGGTTGGGTGGCATCACCAACTCCATGGACATGAGTTTGAGCAAACTCCAGGGGATATGAAGGACAGGAAAGCCTAGCACACTGCAATCAGGGGGTCACAAAGACTTGGACACGACTTAATGACTCAACAACAACAAATATTTTCCCAAAAACTATAATAAAATGACAGTCACACAAATAGCTTTTTGAGTAGCGCAAACCATTTGGGATTGACTTATCCTCCTGTAATAATGGCTTGATGTCCACAATGAGGCTGTGAGGGTTTCATACTTTTCTAGACTCCTGAGAGCACAGTCTGCAGACCTCCAGGAAGAAAAACACGAGGGGTGCTTTAAATGCATACACCTGCTCCCATCTAAGGTCTGAAGATTCAGATTTTCTGGATAAGACTTGAGCTGCACCACCAGCTCCTTAAGTAATGAAGGACCACTGACTGGCCTAGCACACTGGCCTGTATCACTGAAAGTGACTGAGCATGTAATTCACAAACACAGCTATAGCCCATGCCACCCCATCTAAAAAACAACCCCCATCTTCTCAGTGGGCTGAAATAATAACTGTCATGACATTCACTGTAATCTTCATGAAAATTTATTGGTAGTGATGATTCCAAAGTTTCCTACAGTCTGACACAAATTCCTAAATGTCTGATCCCTCTTGATCCTACTCTTAGGTCTTCAGTGAAGAATTCTTAGGATTTTTTCCATGTGAATATCACAGAATTGATGCCCAGCAAAGTTCTTTTCCATGAGTTCTTCCAGTAGAATAATTTTACATTTGTATCCAAAACTTCTCTGTGGTCTTTCTCAGAAGTCAATTCTGAGTTTGGATCTAAGCAACAGATTGCAGCTTAAGAAAAATCACTAATGCATGTTAATCACTCAGTTGTGTCTGACTTTTTGCAACCCTATGGACTATAGCCCGCCAGGCTTCTCTATCCATGGGATTCTCCAAGTAAGAATACTGGAGTGGATTGCCATTTCCTTCTCCAGGAGAACTTCCCAATCTAGGGATCGAACCCGGGTCTCCTGCATTGCAGGCAGATTTTTTAACATCTGATCCACCAGGGAAGCATATTTAAAATTCTCCCTAAATAATACACTATAGATATTAACTGCAGCAGGAATGTAAAAATCAGTCACTTTCCTACAAGTGTACTGGAGACGATTACTGGAATTCAAAGGATCTTTTGATAGTACAGAGAGTTTCATGGATTTTAGCCTAATTTCAGGCACATGAGAAGCTCACAAGAAGTACAAAAATAGCCCTGAAGTAGTTGGGAAAAAGCCTCTTTTTCCCCTGAACAATTTATTAGTAAGTTGGCAAAAAAGTTTGTTCGGGTTTTCTATACCTTTTTATGGAAAAACCAAAATGAACTTCTTGGCCAATCCAATATTATTAGCTTTTTCTTTTCCCCTAATATTTTCTAGGTAGAAATACAGTACTGGGAAAGAAAACTAGTCACTTACTATCATCTGAAGCTGGGATGCATTTCCGAGCAACACCCTCTTCTTTCTGGTACTTAACGTCACCAGTGGGGCTTCCCAGGTGGCACAGAGGTAAAGAATCCACCTGCCAATGGAGGGGATGCAGTTTTGATCCCTGGGTCAAAAAGATCCACTGGAGTAGGAAATGGCAACCCACTCTAGTATTCTTGCCTGGAAAATTCCATGGATAGAGGAGCCTGGCAGACTATAGTCCCTGGGGTTACCAATAGCTGGACACGACTGAGAGGCTGAGAATTGCACACGCATGTCATTTGTGTGAGCATTGCACATGCATGTCATGAGTGCTCCAAATATGACGGCACTGCAGTGAAGCATTTAGGCGTCTATTTTTGCAAAAGGTGAGCTCTCTGAGGGACGAGATCACATGTGAATATCTGAATTCACACAGTGATAGACACAAAGTAGGCATACAACATTTGATGAATTCTAAGGAACAAATATCACTGACTTACCACAGTAGGTCAAAATGCTGGCTAAGTGTTCATTTTTATATCAAAAAGACTGATTTTGAAATCCCATTCAAGTAAATTAAAAGTAAATTCAGCCTCATACATAAATCAATTTAGTGGCTGCTTGAAAGTAATTGCCAAGATGCAAACCAGTAATTCACTTTGGGAGAAACAAGTTGAAAGGAACTTAACCAGGTAGCATTTTATGAAATCTCCTTTATAACTACTCCTAAATACCACCTTTCCCCCTCTTTTAACACATTTATTATTGATGTTAAATTATAGTAATTCCCAAAGTCAATCCCCAGGAAACAGTTATCTATGCCAAGCTTACTTCATACTAATTTTCTTTTCTTTCTTTTTTTACAACTTAATTTTTTATTGGTGTATAATTGCTTTACAATGTTGTGTGTTAGTTTCTGTTCTACAACAACGTGAATCAGCTGTTAAGTTAATTACCACTTTTGTTGTCATTTACAGGAAGCGGACTTCCCTGGTGCCTCAGATGGTAAAGTATCTGTCTACAATGTGGGAGACCCAGGTTCGATCCCTTGGTCGGGAAGATCCCCTGGAGAAGGCAATGGCACCCCACTCCAGTACTCTTGCCTGGAAAATCCCATGGACAGAGGAGCCTGGTAGGCTACAGTCCATGGGGTCTCAAGGAGTCAGACACGACTGAGTGACTCCACTTTATTATGTGTCAGCCACCATTCTGGTCTCTTTACAATCATTTATCACCTCATTTAATCCTCCTGTTTTCTTTAGACTCGAGGAAACAGGTTTGTCAGAATCCAAAGCCATGGGCTCTCCCTTTACTTGGTTGGGTCTTCGTTTCCACAGAGATCACAAGAGAGTCACCCTTTCCCTATGCCCAGCCACACACACACACACATACACACACACACACACACACACACACACACACACACACACACACACACACACACTTTTTTTAGTCAAGATGCACTCAATGTGTATCAACTTCTTTGGCATTTCTACAAGAAAATGATGTTGCATTTTGCCTCTATAAAATGATCTTCTCTCCTGATACCTTATCCTTCGTTGGTGTTTAGACTTCTTATGATAGAGTCTGCAGGTGAATGGCATCATCTTGGCCTCTTGGGCTCATCTTTGGCTGGGCAGGGAAAGATGTTGTACTCAGATCCACATTCTCAGGTCTTTTAGGATGCAGTTCCATCATCCACCGTCTCTGATCATCCTCAAGAAATAGCATTCCTGCATGTATGTTCAGTTGCTCAGTCATGTCCTATTCTTTCTGACCCTATGAACTATAGCCTGCCAGGCTTCTCTGTCCATGGGATTTTCCAAGCAAGAATACTAGGGTGGGTTGCCACTGCAGCATGCCCTAGAATGTGCATGCATCCAAAAAGTAAAATAAAAACAGTTGAGCTAGTCAAGTGCAAAATTCCCACACTTCTGGAAAGAATGAAATACATATGCCTCTACAATCTATTAAATATAAATTGTGCAATTTCATGATTCCACAAATGAGTTCAGTGCTCTGATATTTGCATTCAAAATGAGCAGGGTATAGCTTAAACATGAAAGGTCAAAAGTCATGTCAACAATGTAAAATTTTACTTTATTTAGGACAACATTAGGTAGAATATAAAACACTTTGACAAGATGAGAAAGAGTCTGTGGAATAATGGAAAAAACTTTATGTTGTAGGACTTTTAATGGCAGGGCTTCCCAGATGACACAATGTTAAAGAATCCACCTTCTAATGCAGGAGATGCAAGAGGTGTGGGTTCGATCCCTGGGTTGGGAAGATTCCCCTGGAGGAGAAAATGGCAACCCACTCCAGCATTCTTACCTGGAAAATCCCACAGATAGAGGCGCCTTGGGGGCTACTTGCCCTCACCATTCCTCATCCATCCCCTCTTTTGAGTGGGCACTGGGCAGTATGACTTCATGCCTTGGCCATGGCTCACTGGATCATAAGTGGACACTGGATGAGGCAGGGGAACCCACACCACAGCTGGCCAAGCACTTGCAAGGTATATCCTATCTTAAGAAAGAGGATCTGGGTCAATTAGATTTGCACTTCTGAGGATCTGAACTCAGAGTCATATAGAAAAGTCCCAGGCAGAAGTCAGTATTGTATTAAAAGATCAAGTAAGACCAAGCAGCAGTAGGCTTCCCGGAGATACCAAAATCCTGAGGAGTTAAAGAGGAAGCCAATGGGAAGGAAAGAGACTGGGACTGAACCTATGGTCCTGGGGCAGCCTAGAATCCTATGCTTCCTGAGGCCTGGCTGCTCAGGACTTCCTGGGTTCCTGAGTCCTCCCTATGTTCTTACACACATGCATTCCTCCTTCTTTTATTTTTTATTGGGACCATTTTTAAAGTCTCTATTGAATTTGTTACAATACCATTTCTGTTTTACACTTTGGTGTTTGCACCACAAGGTATATAGGATCTTAGCTCCCTGACCAGGGATCAAACCTGCACGCCTTGCATTGGAAGGCGAAGTCTTAACCACTGGACCACCAGGGAAGTCCCCGATTCCTCCTTCTTTTGAATGCTGGTGTCTCCTTGGCATTCGCTTCTAAACATCAAATCTGATCCCTGGAAACATTGCAGTGAGTGAGTTAATGCCCCTGGAAGCAGCTTTCCATCAGTGACTGATGGGGAAATGGTAGACAAATACCCCAGCTTCCTTGTCCCTTTGCTGGGACATCCCTGGGGTGTATCTGCACTATCTACCAGAGTTCCCAATCAATTAAGCCTTGGCTACCCACACTGGTAACTAGCTTGATAATTCACTTTTTGCTGGCTTCACTCCCCTGTTATTGCTTCCCGGGATCATCTTTCAAATATATGGTTTGTCCTTGAATCTGTGTCTCCAGGTCTGAATGGAGGGGGGGAGAGTTTCAACACAAAAGAGAATCTAGGTTATCTACACTTTTATGCTTAAAAAGAAAGAATAATTAGTCTTGATCCACTGGTTACTTTCTAGTCCTTTGCTTTAGATGGTAGAGACAGATTCTAGAACAATACCCTGAAGAGACCAAATTTGCTCATCAGACAGAATGCATGATTTTTTTCTCAAGAGAACCAGTGATTAATTAGATCATTTTTTGTACAAACACAATGAATTTATATGCACACACACTGTGCTCAAGTGCTTCTTCCTTTAAACATGTAAACAAGGCTACTAAGATTAATTCTGGTTACAGGGATCAGAACTAGGAACTGCCTCATAAATCAATATGCCCCTAAGTGCCTTTTAAGCCTGTAGGTGAATTTTAGGGGGAAGGATGTGATTTATGAAATTTATCAAGCTCTGTAGGAATGAGTCATTTTATAATATTATTCTACTGTATTTCCATATATACTTGGGCTTTCATTTTAAAAATTTAAATAGTTTCACATTGCTACAATTCCACCAAAGACTGTGCTAGTACTATATGCCATATGCCACATTGGCTGTATTTCTGAAAGCAGTATAGAAGGTAGTTTTATTCCTTTCCTCCCCTCTCACCATCCCCCAGCAAGATAGAAACGCCCTGCATATGCATAGGATTTGTTGGGGTTTGGGGAGATTGGAGGGAGGACAGGAAGGGAAATATTTAGAATTTAAATTTCCTTTGGTACTGGATCTGTATCCCACAATATATTTTTCCCTTCCTGAACAAAACATACTAAGAGTGCTGAGCATTTACCAACATGCTTCATTGACTATTGGGCTTACCCTGTGGTTCAGCTGGTGAAGAATCTGCCTGCAATGCCGGAGACCAGGGTTCAATCCCCAGGTTGGAAAGATCCCCTAGAGAAGGGAAAGGCTACCCTCTCCAGTAATCTGGCCTGGAGAATTCTATGGACTGTATAGTCAATGGGGTTGCAAAGAGTCAGACACGACTGAGTGACTTTCACTTTCATTGACTATTAAATCTACGCATGGAAAAAAGTAAGGAGGCTATAAAAACAGTATGAAGTCAGGGCATCATACAATTTAAGGCAAAGTGGGCAAAATTCTTTGAAGAATGAAAAGAAATTACCACTGATTCACTAATTATGCTAAAAATATTTACTGAACATCTACAATACACAAAACTTCATAAAGCTTCATAAAGTTGACCGTGATATATAGATCAAAGATGCCTAGATTAAGCCCTCATTGAGCTTACAGTCTAGTAAGACAAGTTGCACAAGTACTGAAATAACTTAAAAAGGAGGTAGAAAGGGATGGGAATCAGAAATACTGAGAAAATGCTATAAAGTTTTGAAAAATGCTTGCCATTTAGCAAAAAAGATAGAGAAAGTTTCAAGTATTAATAGAATGTGGTCCTCCCAAAATATAGGAGGAGTTACAGAAAGTTGGTTGAGCTCTGCATCTTTTCACCAGTTGCTATGGATAGAAAATGAACTGGACTACTCCTGGTATCCAGATAAAAGAGGAAACCAAGAAATTTGTTGAAAGTACCTATTTGCATTCTCTTTAAACTCTTAAAACAGACCAACTGAACCATGATCTATGCAAGATCAAGTTCAGTTGAAGTATTACTAAAAAAAGCAACATCACATAGTATTTCCACCAGTGATAATATTGCAGCAATGGATGACCTCAACAATAGGGCAGTTATTTATTAAGTAGCCAGTACCCCTGCCACTGGTTTCTTTCTTGGTTTCCTCTTTTATCTGGATACCAGGAGTAGTCCTGGTATCCAGGGCTAGCTACCAAGTGGTTACAGATTTGGAGCGTCACTTCAAGGACAAGTCTGGCCCAAGGAAAAGGTAACAGATGAACCTATGCAGCTGCATACTAGGATCACATGATAGCACTTCAGGGAAAACAGTGATAGGAAACAGAACTGGGAATTGTCCTGCACAAAGAGCAAATGTTAAATAGCCTAGAATATTCTAGTGAAGTAAAAAATGTCCTGACAGCATGATCTGGGGCAGACCAGGCAGAAAGGGAGAAAGCTGGTTGCTGGCAGTGGCTCTAACTATTTTAATTTAATAACTATTTTAACTATTTTATTTTAATTTTCTTCCCATCTTTATCCCTGGGGGCCTCTTTTGTGTCATGAGAATCCTCCCTTTCCACTGCACCACATGCAAACCTCTGTGAGTGGGATTTTTCTGGGCATTGTGAGTCAGAACATCTTTGACATCCTCTGATTCATTTCAGTTGCTATCTATGGCTACAGAACTTAGATGAGAAGAGATCTTTTAACAGTAACCAAACAAAATTTAGAGGTTATCCTAAGGCACCTGCAGAGGAATAACAAAACCAGCTAACTAATGTCACTGAGTAATGAGCCTATCTTCCTTTACCTAATGTGTTTGCAGACCTTTGAGTTATAGGGATAGGACCTTAACTGGTGGCCCAGTAGCTAAGACTCTGTGTTCCCAATGCAGGGGGACCAGGGTTCTATCCCTGGTCAAGGAACTAGATCCCACATGCTGCAACTAAGAGTTCCTGTGCCACAACTAAAGATTATATATGCCACAATTAAGATACAGAACAGCCAAATATGTAAGTAAACATTTAAAAAATTGTCGAGATATACAAAGTTTTGAAGATTAAGGTACAGGGTACAAACAGGTATGAATGTAAAAATGAGGTTTTCCACTAGAGAAAACTGGTTATTTCATATTTAGGGGAAAATTCTGACTTAATTTGAAATTATGTTAAGGGCAATTTTAATCAAAACAGTGTTTTCCCACTGGGAAAACAGTCTGACAATTCCTCAAAAAGTTAAACACAGAGTTAACAGGGACTTCCCTGGCGGTCCAGTGGTTAAGACTCTCTGCTCCCAATGCAGGCTGCGCGGGTTTGATCCCTGGTCAGGAAACTAAGATCCTGCATTTCACATGACATGGCCCAAACAAGCAACAACAACAACAAAAACAGCGATAACATATGACCCAGCAATTCCACTCGTACGTATTCTAAGAAAAGGGAAAACATACGTCTTATGTCCATACAAAAAGTTGTATACATGTGTTCATACCAGCATTATTCATAATACCCGAGAGCAGAAACAACCCAATGTCCATCAGCTGATGAATAAATACAATGAGGTATATCCATACAATGGGATGTTGCTCATCCATAAAAAGGAATGAAGTAGTGATACATGCTACAACATCAGTGAACTGTGAAAACATTATGCTAAGCGAAAGCAGCCACAGTACAAAAGGTCACTTGCTATGTAATTCCAATTATAAGAAATGTCCAGGATAGGCAAATCCATGACAGAAAATAGACCAGGAGTCCCCAAGGGCTGGGGAGCGCTGGTAACAGGGGTGACTGCTAATGGTTACAGGCTCATTTTTCGGGGTGATGAATATGCTCTGGAATTAGATGGTGGTGATGTTTGCACAACTTTGTGAATATACTAAATACCGCAGAATTGTACATGATATAATGGTATATTTTTATGGCATGTGAATTACATCAATTTTTAAATGTATGAAATATGTTTACTCACCAAGCACAGAATATATTATATACTACAGAAACAAAGCCTCCTAAAACATTTCCTTGCAAATAAGAACCTTCCTACTTGGCAAAGAGAGATACACAGACAGACAGACAGAATCAAGCATGTTGTTGTTCAATCGCTAAGTCGTGTACAATTCTTTGTGACCCCATGGATTGTAGCCCACCAGGCTCCTCTGTCCATATGATTTCCCAGGCAAGGATACTGGAGTGGGTTGCCAAGCATAAGAGTGCATAAAGGTGTAAATACTTTTCCATAAATGGGCATTTGTGTGATACTCCCCAAAGAAGGGACATCTTGAGAAGATTCAAAGGAAAGTTTCACCTGAGGTGAATCTCAAACTAAACTAAAACAATTTTTGATAACCCACTGGTCTTCTCTTTTGTAGTGTTAAGCAGAGAGAAAGAAGGCCAGTTCTTCACTTAATTCCACTACTAATTTATCAAACAGACCTGGCAAAAGTCATTTCACTTCTCTGGACCTCAGTCTCCCACTCCTGGTAGGAAGATGTTGATGTCAAACTTTTATTTCCATATTTAGGAAACATCTAGAATTCTAAGGCATACCATAGTCCTTCTAGAGTTCTGACATATTAGTTTGAAGGGTCCATGAATTCTGATTCTACAGAGGATTTCTCCAACGTGTTGAGTGTGGTACCTTCTGGAAGTACAGAAAGAAATCACCACTCTCCTGGCTACATCAAGAACAGTAAGCAGACTATGCAGCTGCCTTCCTATTTGGCTGCCTTCATCATGCATCCCAGGGCCATTCCAGATTCATGGCTGATTCACCAAGGTAACAGGCATCCATAATGATAAACACTGGGTCCTACCCCAGATTCACTAGGATCAAATGATGCTTAATCAGGGGTTTCTATGAAGGCAGGCCACTCTTAGGAAGAATCAAAAAAATTTTAAGCCAGGAAAAAATATCTGAATACTAAACAATAAAACAGATTTTCTTATTCTCTGACTTCAAATAAAATCAGTTTTTAAGTACATATAATTAAAACTAATGGGGGTATTTCAGCATATTCAGTTACTCAAGGAAGCAAATTAGATGGGACATTTTCCTGTGAAAATAAGTTACTCATCCATATTCCTAGACCTAAAAACTAAATAAATAGAATCAAAGAAACACATCAAAACATTAAGGCTAGACCAAGCAGAGAGAGGCAGTGAATAAAGTGAAAAATGTCTTCTATCTTTATTCTTTTTAATCTCATTTCATTGGGATATTTTCTTTCTACTTATACTCTGGATATGTCTATTTTGCAGCTCAAATCCTACTTTCTATTTCCCTGGCCACCCCCAGGTCCAGGTTATCTTGCCTTGCTTGGAAAACTAATTGCATTTGTTACTTAAGAACTTATTTTGCTTCTCCCACATTTTGAGCAGGAGAGAAGAGGAAAGAGGGAAAAAGTTCTTGAGAAGCTACTAATGCTAGTTTATCCTCTTCCTTCATATTTCTAGTTTATTTCAGTCCTCACACCATTACAGTTATGTAGGTAGTATTATCCACATTTGACGAGTGATAAAACTAAGGTTCAAAAACATCAAGTATTGCATCCAAGTCACAACATCTGAAACAAGCGGTGCTGGACTTTGAACTTGGCAGGGTAGCCTGACCCCACAGCTCTGGAATTTGCAGTCACTGCACCAAACTGCTTCTTCTGGCCTCAGCTACTTGAAGGGAGGGGATAATTTTATGCCCGCTGTATTCTAACATAGTGATTTGATTTCTACAAGCATCAATTTATTCCTTTACTCATATACTTAACAGTCTTTTTCCATGCCAGGTACTATCATAGAGTAAAAATAGAAATGCAGCTCCCTCCACACTCTCAGAGACGACCTCACAGTGTGCTAAAAAGACAGGCCTATAAACAGGCAGCTCTAACAGAGTTCTCACAGAGTTTACGCATGGGATACTGTACATCACAGAGAGGATGAGGCAAGAGGTAAGACAAGCCTTCGCAGAGGAGGAAAAGCTTAAAGCAAACTCCACCTGAGAGTCAGAGGAACCAGGAAGGCTACACCAGGCAGCAGAACATAACACAGTGAGACCCAAGGTGAAAATTTTGGCCCTTGAGACGTCTGTGACAAAGACATCTGCTGTGAGTGTTGTTGGGGGTGGGGTAATGGTTGAACGTGGTAGAAAGGCAGGATCTGACCATCAAGGGCTTGAAATTCTGATTCTGGGAAATATGATTAAACTAATGGAACAGGAGCTTTGGGAAGTTAACAGGGGTTATAGATAACTATAAATCAACAAAAAAATGCTGGCTGTCTAACGCTTTGCATGCATGCTAAGTCGCTTCAGTCAAGTCTGACTCTGCAACCCCATGGCCTGTGTCGCCTGCCAGGCTCCTCTGTCCATGGGATCCTCCAGGCAAGAATACTGGAGTGGATTGTCATTTCCCCCTCCAGGGGATCTTCCCAACCCAGGGATGGAACCTGCATCACAGACAGAACTCCTGTGGCCCGGGCATTACAGACAGACTCTTTACTGCTGAGCCAGTGGGGAAGCCCTGTCTAATGATTTACCACAGATTAACAGCTGAAAACCTAATCTCTCCTTCCATGCCTGCCCAAGATTTAGAAGAAACAGCTCATTATCCTTTCCCACCTCAAGAGACTAGGGAACCACTTCCCATCAACGAACGACGAGGCCCTGGTGGCCGGGGGTAGTGGAGGGACTGAGCCCACGACTGAGGGCATCGCCTCGCCAACGCCAGGTTCCTGTCACTGCCCGTGTCCAGACAGCCGCTCGTGTAGCTGGCAGCGAGGACAGCAGGGCTGACGGGAGGAACCAGATATTGCTCCTTGTCACATCTTATGGGAAACATCGTTTTTCATGGCCAGAAGTCAAACACCTCTCTCAGATTCAAGGTGGGGTGGGTAGGGGTCTTCACCATTGGGTCTGAGATTTACCAAGTATTTAAAACATTTTTCCCACAGAGCATCTCAATAACACCAGGAAGAGGCAATAGAAAAGCCCCACGGAGCTTTGGGAGGTACACTCCTCAAACCGTGGACAACAAAGTCCCTTTTTAGCCTTTGACAGTGCCCAAGACCTTCCCCTGGCCCTTTGAAATCAATGTCTGATCCATGGGGACGGGACTGATGACAGCAAATGGGATGAAAGGGACATGAAAAGAAAGTTAGAGAACCACATGAGTTACATGCCATGAACATATAACAAAACAGGAAACAACAATGTATTAATCACTTATGATGTTCTCTCAGTTACATGGTAAATCTCAGTATACTGGAGTGGGTAGCCTTTCCCTTCTCCAGGGGATCTTCCCAACTCAGGGAGAGAACGCAGGTTTTCTGCATTGCAGGCAGATTCTTTACCAGCTGAGCCACAAGGGAAGCCCTTTAGGGAGACAGACCATTCCAAATGAAGACAATCCCTAAGAGCAGTACAGAAGATAATAGGGGGGACATAGCAGGTCCCTGATCCAGAGCAAAATCCCCTTCTATTTTAGGGGATATGAACTGCTTTACCAGGGAGGGGACTGTTTTGGTCAATTCTGTTTTGGTCACTGGTATTCAGTCCAGAACTTTCTGCTTTGGGATGTAGACTCAGCTGACAACATAATCATTGAATCCTTTCATTATAACCTTAGGGCTTTTGATAACGGTGCTAATCTCTTCTTGTTTGTTTGCTGAGAAGGTAATTGCCATAAATATGCCTCTTTCATTTGTAGTGGACCCAAAAGCTCAGGAGGTCAGAGAAAAACACAGGTTCAGAAACTTACTCTAAGTTCCCACTGGAAGGTGAGGAGAAATAAACTAGGAAAAAGAAATGCTTGCTAATTTTCCTGGAAAAGTCAATTTATTTGATAAGAGTATCTTCAGATCTGAGTTATTAAAGCACTTCATAAGCACTATTATTTACAAAATTTAACTGTGCCAATGATTAGCAGTTTCTATGGATGACCTGACCTTAAGCTCCCGGGTTGAGGTTTTACAGGATCATGGTTTAAGACCATGAACCTGGGTGTCAGGCCAACCTGAGTCCAAATCTAGCTCTTTCACTTAGTACCTATGTGACTTTTAGCACGTTTCTTAACTGCATATGCCTCACTCTCCTCATCTGTAAAATGAAAATGAAAGTAGTACTTGCTTTGTTGAGTTTTTAAGAATGCTAAATGGGAAAAGTTATAAAGCACTTGGCACAATGTCGGACACATAGCAGGCCCTCAATGAATGACCCTGGTTCTAGAATGGTATGGCAGCCATGATCAGAGATTCAATCAGATCCACGTGTAGAAGCTATTTTTCACGTTCACTGTGTCTACACATCCAGGTTCTTGCCAATTCCTTTCCTGTTCTGAAATGGGGAAAACAGTTCCTTCTCTAGTGACTTCCGGGGGTTGTTTTGAGCTTGACAAAGGAGAGAGACACATCGGTGGAGCCCTGCACAGCTCAAAACAGGAGGGAGTACCAGACAAAAACAGGAAGTTGCGGCATCTTGAGGCCCTTCTGGCAGCTGCAGGAGCCTCTGCCAAATATCCCTGAGTGTCCTGTCAGGAGCCGCCCCTGAGCACTGTGGGGCTTTGCCCACAGGAACACATGAGACTACAGGAGGAGGGGCTTCCTTCCAGCACCTGTCCTAAACAGGATACTCCAAACTCACACAGTGGCTTCCTGGGAACCCCACTTCCTGTGCTGTGTATCTACTCCTAGGCCCCAGCACCACTGGAACCTGGACTTCTACTGGTTTACAGTCATGGAAGACAAACAATAGAAACCATTGCTTTCAAAATAAAGAGTGATTTTATTGTACTTTTATTATAGTTAAAATTTAGTGGGTGCTTGTGTGTGTCACTATAGCAAACACCTCTGATGTGCATGTTCTCATTTAATCCTTATAATCAATGCTCCTCTTAGACTCAAGCAAGCACAGGCCCTGGCCCTAAACCATACCTTCCTCAGAAATGTCTAATTCCCCATCATGAAGCTGCAGAACCAACACTGGAACTGGAATTATTATTATATAAAAAATAAACATCTTTATGTTTAAAAAAAACTAAATCCCTAGAGAATGAACTTATGGTTGCTGGGTTTGAGGGGGAAATGGAGGAAAGGAACAGTTAGGGAGTTTGGAACAGACACATATGCACTGCCAAATTTAAAATGGATAACCAAAAAGAACCTACTATATAGCACATGGAACTCTGCTCAATGTTATGTGGCAACCTGGATGGGATGGGAGTTTGGGGAACAATATATAAATGTATATGTATGGTTTAGTCCTTTTACTGTTCATCTGAAACTATCACTGCATTGTTATAAGCTATATCCCAACACAGGGGCTTCCTTGGTGGTTCGGCTGGTAAAGAACTTGCCTGCCAATGCAGGAGACACAAGAGACAGGGGTTTGATCCCTGCATTGGAAAGATTCCCTGGAGAAGGAAATAGCAACCCGTTCCAGTATTCTTTCCTGGGAAGATCCATGGACAGAGGAGCCCAGTAGACAACAGTCTATGGGGTCACAAAGCGGACATGACTGAATGCACATGCACACACATACTCCAATACAAAATTAAAAGATTTTTTAAAAATAAAGAGATAGGAGGAAAAATGTATCTAGGTCTCTTCCTGGTGCCTGGGACCAGCTGGGGCCAGCACTACTCTCTAGGCAGGGCAGTCCAGCCTCCTCTTTGGAGCTGTCTCTGGTGATCCTCTGTGTCCCTCCCATGCTGTGCAGGGGGTTGACCAGATGTCTAGAGGCACTCTAGCCAACCAGGGCCCTGGAGTCAGCTCAATTCCAGGAGAGGAGTTTGGTGAACAATCACTCTCTGAGGTTGACATGGTGTTTCTTTACCATGATTGAGCAGGGTTGGACTGCTGACACATTGACTTGGGGGTGACTAAAATTGTTTATATAAACAGGATCTCCACAAAAACTATTTGCCCAGGAACTCATATGTCCTGGGGATGGACCTGCTCATAGCAATCATGTGAAGTGCACATTCCGCTGCATACCTTACAGATGGGGAAACTGTCACTTGGAGACATTAATTTCCCCAAAACAACACATTGACTAAGTTGAAGAGTTGAAACTTAAATTCTGAAATGTCCAATCCCAAAGCCACACACTGAACTAATTCCCCAGATTTCCTTATCTGCCCCCAATAAGATACCAATACCTTAGAGAAGGTTACATTTTTCCTTTACCCAGGCTCTCTTTGATAAGCTTTATTCTGTTGTTCCCTTGTGATTGAAACTACTGACAAGCTGTTGTCCAGCACATCTCCTTCAGCCACAGGTTACCTGGTCTCCTCCTGACTTCCTGCCTTCTCTACTGGCAGACCTTATCTCTTTCATGAGCATCAACAGCTCATTCCAGAAACATTTTATTTGAATCTCTTTTAGTAGAGTCACTGAACAGAAGCACCAAATTAATTCATAGTTGTTAGCTCCAGAGGAAAGCTACATGTTTTGTTTTTACCCCAATTGATGAATTATCCTTTTTAACTCAATAAAGGGACTGTAGGTATCCACAAGCATGGGAATTCAATATTTAAGACAGGTGCCCTAAACTACTGCAATATGCATGGTCAGCTGGCTTTGAACCAATTTCTCCTAGATTGGCTTGTAAGAGACCTGAGGGCAGAAGTCATGGTTTCCCTATCCCTACTCCTTGCTCCCCTGAAAAGGATGAGCCTGGAGTAGTGAAATGAAGACTGTTAAAGAGTGAGAGAGTCAAAGAGCTGTCAGTATCTGTCAGATCAGTATCCTGTCCTACGTTAACATCGATCTCCTAGCCAGCCTCTCGGGGAATTGCATGATGTATGAACTGTATCTCAATTTGTTGTTGTTCAGTCACTCAATCATGTCTGACTCTTTGCAACCCCATGGACTGTAGCATGCCAGGCTTCCCTGTCCTTCACTATCTCCAGGAGTTTACTCAAACTCATGTCCATTGAGTCAATGATGTCATCCAACCATCTCATCCTCTGTTGTCCCTTTATCTTCCTGCCTTCAATCTTTCCCAGCATCAGGGTCTTTTCCAATGAGTCAGTTCTTTACATCAGGTGGCCCAAGTATTGGAGTTTCAGCTTCAGCATCAATCCTTCCAGTGAATATTCAGGACTGATTTCCTTTAGGATTGACTGGTTTGATCTCCTTGCAGTCCAAGGGACTCTCAAGAGTCTTCTCCAACACCACAGTTCAAAAGCATCAATTCTTCAGTGCTCAGTCTTCCTATGGTTCAACTCTCACATCCATACATGACTACCAGAAAAACCATAGCTTTGCCTAGACAGACCTTTGTCAGCAAAGCAGTGCCTCTGATTTTTAATATACTGTCTAGGTTTGTTATAGCTTTCCTTCCAAGGAACAAGAATCTCAATAAAGCATCTCAATATCTCAATAAAGCTGTTCAAAAATTAATTGATAACAGAACACCCTAGTATTGGTTAACTCCCTTCCCTGACCTAGCCTTAATCCAATCCTGCCATCCTCTTTAGCAAAGAATTATCAGGTATCTATTCTGTTTTCTTGCTCTTTGGGGTCATCTTCACATGTTTATAGGAACCATGCCTAATGGCCTTCTGCTTCCTGTACAAATTGTAGTAATGATTTTGACAAGGAGTGAGCACTTGGGTAGGTGTCATCTTCTCAAAAAAGAAATCATAATTTCCAAGTCTGAGAACTCTTAAGTGTATTAACTCTTGTCCTCAGACTGGGCTTTCTCAACTTCTTTCCCAGGCCGATGGATGAGTGACCACTTTCTAATAAGTTTCACTGAAAAGAAGCCTCAACAAGTTCTCTCAACATTTTACATCCTTTCTTTTTCTTTTATGCCTAAGGCAGTTAACACAATTTAGACCTCAACTTCACTTAGGTCCTATTTTACTAGTAGTAATCTGTTGCCTTGACTATTTCTTTTCCATTCATTCTGTATTATATGAAAGAAAATCCTCTATCAATAGAGATCTTTCTTTTTCAACTCTTTGAAACCTGATGGACTGTAGCCTGCCAGTCTCCTCTGCCCATGGAATTTTCCAGGCAAGAATACTGCAGCAGGTTACTATTTCCTATTCCAGGGGATCTTCCCAACCCAAGGGATTGAACCCACATCTCTCACATCTCCTACCTTGGCAGGTGGATTCTTTACCACTGTGCCACCTGGGAAGCCCCTTTTTCCATCACACTTCCTGCTATAGACTGTTATTAGTACAAAGAGCTGACTCATTGGAAAAGACCCTGATGCTGGGAAAGATTGAGGGCAGGAGGAGAAGAGGACGACAGAGGATGAGATGGTTGGATGGTACCACTGACTCAATGGACATGAGTTTGAGCAAATTCCAGAAGCTAGTGAAGGACAGGGAAGCCTGGCATGCTGCAGTTCATGGGGTCACAAAGACTCGGACATGACTGAGTAACTGAACTACAACAAACTTCCAAGTTTGGAAAGAGATATATTTATTACTGAGATCGTAAAATCACGGACAAAAATACCCTCAGAATTTAGTTCCATGACTGTACTTATGTTACACTCTCCATTCTTCCCACTCTCACCCCATTAATTATATATCCAGGATAGTGTTCCTTTTGAAGAATACATAATGGAAGAATGGTTCTAGACCGTACTGTATTACTTATGCCAATCACAAAACAAACAGCCGTGTCCAGAGTGGACTCTTTTACTTACCAAAAGGATCAAGATTGCTCAACAAGTGCTCAAACGTGCATCGGACATCAGGAGGTAGATACAGCAAATGAGTGATGGTGGCCCGCCTGTGAGCGGGGCCGGGGCTCCCAGGGAAACTCACATCCTCGACAACCAGTCTCCTTTTGTACGAGCCCCTGCTGCTGGTTTTCTCCGACGAGGTGGCTTTGCCTTTTCCCGAGTTGCACAATTTCCCCAGAGACTTTAAACCAAGGAAGCAAGGCATCTCGGCACAGATTACAAAGAAATGAGAAATAGATACCAGGCTCCAAAGAAGCTGTGCTTCTCCACCACTCTCCTGACTCCTTATTGTTTTTTTCCTCTCACTGCCCAGCAAAGCAGATTAAGGAAGATGTATTTAAGTGATTACCTTCAAGGGCTTAGGTACAGCTCTGTATACAGATGATCAGGTTAAAAAAAACAAATGACTACCAGGAACTCAAGACTATGTTAGTCTGAGACATGAATGAGTATTTAAAAATCAGATTAATATCCAGAGCAAGAGAAAGGACATAGCTTCAATAGTAAAAGGGATTCACCCACAGACATTCCTAGGATATTCAATATCATCTGGTAAGAGTGCTGCGAATAGGTATATCTATTGATATGAATCTAAAAATGCATATCAGAAAAAATTCAGGATAATAACTCCAAGTTCTCTCGTGTTTCAGCTCTCATGGAGGAGAGAGCTCAGGGAAAGTTCTTCAGCTCCAACTAACAGCCAAGCTAGCTCTAGGCCACAGTAAATAATCCTTCTCATTTTCTACAGGGAAACTCCTCCCCTCCCCCTGGTGTCATGAAAATCCTTCAGCCTCCTTCCATTAATCCAATGGTAATAATATTCTTAACATTGTTTCACATGTTTTCTGCTACTGCAGAATCTCTAGCAGAATCACATGATGAGAGAGAATTACCATGAGGGTGGCTGCATGAATTAATAAAGTTATAAGCGAGCAGCAGCAAAATGCAATTAGGCTGCTGATTACAAAGCAGCAAAGGTACAAACCCTGATAATGAGTATTTACCCTTGACATCCACTCAGTCGGGTTAACAAGCACATGTGACCTTCCATACCACACAAGAGTCACAAGTCAGCGTGAATAAAACCACACTCCTCCTGTCATTGGGATATTATATTCTAATAGCATTTTCTTTTCAATAAAACCCTTACACACTTTAAACAGGATAGAATTATAGAGCTGGAAGGGTCTTCAAAGATAAGCTATTCCAATGGTTCACAAATATCACTGCACGCAAGAATTTTCTCTGGAACTTCTGAAAAATACAGAGACTGGGGCACCAGCTCAGACCTCTAAATGAGATTCTGTGCAGGTGAGGCCCAGTATTACTCAAAATTCCCCAGATCAGGACCAACATTCAGAAAATAGGGATCTTCTCCAGCCCTTTAATTTTAAGGTGCAGAAGGTAAGCCTTAAGGATGTTAACTGGCTTTCCCAGGACAACACAGCGCACCCAGGATGGAGTCAGGTCTCCTGACTCCTAAGCTATAACTGTTTCTATCACCGGCATCAGGTCTTTCCATAAAGCTATAGAGGGATGAAGCAGAGAAAAGAATTATTTGCTTCTTTTATTGAGAAGAGTGAAAAAGCTGCCTTGAAACTCAACATTAAAAAAAAAAAGATCATGGCATCTGGACCCATCACTTCATGGCAAAGATATGTGGAAAAAGTGGAAGCATTGACAGATTTGATTTTCTTGGGCTCCAAAATCACACAGCAGATGGTGACTGCAGCCACAAAATTAAAAGACGCTTGCTCCTTGGAAGGAAACCTATGACAAACCTAGACAGTATAATAAATAGCAGAGACATTACTTTGCTGACAAAGGTCCATATACTCAAAGCTATGGTTTTTCCAGTAGTTATGCATGGATGTGAGAGTTGGACCATAAAGAAGGCTGAGTGCTAAAGAACTGATGTTTTCAAGTTGTGGTGTTGGAGAAGACTCTGAGAGTTCCTTGGACAGCAAGGAGATCAAACCAGTCAACTCGAAAGAAAATCAACCCTGAATATTCATTGAAAAGACTGATGCTGAAGCTGAAGTTCCAATACTTTGGCCATCTGATGCAGAGAACCGACTCATTGGAAAAGCTCCTGATGCTGGGAAAGACTGGAAAGGAGAAGGGGGCGCACGGAGGGCGAGATGGTTAGATAGCATCATCAACTCAATGGATATGAATTAGAGCAAACTCCAGGAGATGACGGAGGATAGAGGAGCCTGGCGAGCTGCAGTCCATGGGATCTCATAAAGTTGGACACAACTTGGCAACTAAATAACAATCTTTAATGCAGGATTTGGCAACAGAGTTCAAGAACCAGAGAATTCAAATTTGCTAGAATGATTCTAAGCCAATGGGAAGCACAGTGGGAGCAGAGATACAGACTGCCCCAGAGGCATCCAGATTGGGCTGGAGATACAGAGGGTGGAAGTGTGGAAGTGTCTGGTACTGTAGTTGCATGGTGAAATTTCTCTTCTCAAATTTGGAGAATTAAGACCTATATCACATTGCCCCCAGAAAAAAATCCTTCCAAGGTCTTCCTCTAAAAACAGCATTCAAAGTAGGTAAAACTGGGTGTGCTTCCCTGCTGGCTCAGTGGTAAAGAATCCACCTGTAATGCAGTAGATGTGGATTAGTCCCTGGGTTGGGAAGATCCCCTGGAGAAGGAAATGGCTGGCTACCCATTCCAGTATTCTTGGGCTTCCCTGGAGGCTCAGACAGTAAAGAATCCACCTGCAATACAGAAGACCTGGGTTTGATCCCTGAGTTGGGAAGATCCCCTGGAGAAGGGTATGGCAACCCACTCCAGTATTCTTGCCTGAAGAATCCCATGGACAGGGGTGCCTGGAGGGTTACAGTCCATGGGGTCACAAAGAGTCAGACATGACTGAGTGACTAAATGACAACAAAACAAGCTGTATTTGTTCTATTTCTTGCTTGTTTATTTCAAAGAGCCTTAGGATATACAATTAAGATATTTTATCAAATGTTTCCAAAGTGTGGTTCCTAAATCAGTCTGTTTAAAACACAGATGCCTGAGGCCCTGTAGACTTACTAGGTTCTTTTATGTTTTTCTAATAAACATACTAGTGTCAGAACCTCTGCCCTAAACCATTAATTCCTTCTTCCTGTGGTTAGTTTCCTATAGGACTGCTCTTTGCAAAATGAAAACCTGAGAAGATCTATCTGCTTACACGTTTGTTCACACGGTCCATTTGTGAAGCATGTATGCACGCTTATATAGAGAAGCCAGACATAGTCACTCAAAACATAGGCTCTAGGATACACTAATGATTCACAAACATAGACTTTAGACAGATTATTATCATTATTTTTAATCCAGCATCTCTCTATGGCAAAAGTATAACTATTTTATAACAAAGCTGTCCTGCCTTCTTGGTCCCTAAATTTGTCCACTAAGCATTGCCCACTAAGACAAATTCTGTAGCACTGACTTCATCTCAATGCTTAGCTGTTGTATCAGCAGAATCTAGTCAGGCCACTGCTAAATTTTTGGACAAGTTTATAGATCCATATATGTAGTTAAAAAGCGACTATGTTCTGACAGACTGTATAAGGGGAAAAAAATTAAATTCTTCTTCAATAAAAGGATTATATATAAGAAGTTTTATCTACTTAATGAATTTTAGATCAGGATGAATCATAAAGAAGGCTGATGAGAATACCAGAGGTTTGTTTGCTCTTAAAGACAGTCTGATTACATGTAAATGTGAGGTGCTGACTTATTTTTCAGGTGGTGGAGACAGAAGAATTCAGATGCTGGCAGCTTGGGGTCTGGGGTCAGCAATGACAGTGGGCACCAGGAGCTGCATTCTACTTTGTACAGTGCCTAGAGTTCTTAGCTTAACCTCTTCCATGTAGCTCATTGTAAACACCCAGCAGAGGCCACACCTCCAATATTAAAAATATTTTTTTCAGTGCAACCCACCTGACAGCCAAGAAAACACAATATAGAGAAGATCCTTAAAGAACACCAGTGGACCTATGTCTTCCATTGCTGTACCAACATCAGCCTCTTGCCACAGTTCATGTCATATTACAGTCATGGCATTTACAAAGGAGTGGAGTGGTTTCTGGGACAGTTCATGTGGCTATAAAAGAAGGTATCACAATGCACTACACTGCGAAGCTAATGCTAACGAATGCATAATTTGTTTGGGTGGCCTGCATATCTTATCAGATAGGCATTTCCCCCACCGCTAGCAACAGTTCCATTGCATCTAAACAAGCCTTTCTTCCATGATAAGCAATGAAAAGAAACTGTCAGTGGCAGAATTAACCAAGAACTTCAACCCAGCCCTGAGAGACCCTGGGCATTCTGCCTTTATACACTGTAGAACCTCAATAATGAGATGAACCCCAACCTCAAAGCCAAGCACTTTGGGGGTTACACAGTGCTTAGAGGACAGATGCCTTAACCATTCCTCTTAATTCACCAGTCACAGGTCAATCCCTGCAGCAATTCTCTGCAAATGAATTCTGACTTTATTCCATGTAATGATTTAAGTCTTTATATTTTTCCAGACAAATGTCTCTCCTCCACCTTTAAATCATCTGCTAAGATTTATCTGCTTTTTGATAAGAAAAAAAAATGTTAAGAGAGAAAATTATCACCTTCAAAATGCTAATTCTTAGGTCACCACAAAGCATTGGGAAGGAAATCCAAAGCAGAGAGGATATATGTAAACATGTAGCTGATTCATTTTCCTGTATAGCAGAAATTAACACAACATTGTAAAGCAACTCTACTCCAATAAAAATTTTAAAAGTGCCAATTTTTTAAATGCTAATTTTTATGGGTTTTAGTTTTACAATGAATTTATAGCCTGTGGTTTCATCAGTGACAAGGAGGTCACTTGCTTTTCAGTTTGGGGTTTTGCTTTAATCAATAATGAGCAAACACAAGAGCTCAACAAGTCCACCTAAAACACCTGCAGAAGCTCGCAGTCTTCAGGATGGTCTTTGCTGCTGAGCAGAACAGAGCAGGCAGACAAACAGCAGTGTTTTAAGCAGGAGTACTCAGGAGAAGGGGCACCATCGAACTTCTAGACGGTGATGTCTCGACCCACTGGAGGGTCTCTCGCTCCAAGAGCTACACCTGTTCCCTGCAACCAGCAAGTCTAGTTCTCCTGTTGGCCTGCAACGTCAACCCTGTGCATCTCCTCCGCAAAGCCCCATGCCTAAGGGGTCTTACCCATCCCTCCAAAGCAGGCCGTGATTTTCTGAGCATACTGGCACAGGCTCCTGTCTGGGTAGGGCTCCTCCGGAAGACCTGCTTCATCCATCACTCTGCAAGCAGCGGCCTCTCTTCCTGTAATGCCACCCGTCCAAGACCTGCTCAAAACAGAACACGCAGCCAAGCCCCCTCTTCCATATCGTCTCCATTAATAATTCAGATACTACATCAAATCTGCTGAGCATTCAGGATTGAGAGCACCGAGGCACTCTGTGGACTGAAGCATAATTAGTTTAACAGACAGCAGTGTCTCAGATTACCCTCTGACAATACACTCCATAGACAAGATTTCCAAACAGCCATGAGAGGCAGGCTTGGAATGCCGTCACGGAAGCAGCACAGACGGGGATCGGCTTGGGAAGGGTCACACGCCTCCCTGGAGCTCAAAGTCCATATGGCTGCCGCACGAATCTGTTTCATAGAACCAGAGCACTACGTTAGTGACCACAGGTCACAGTGCACCAGACTGGGGTCTCCTTCAGCTGCCAACACTTCTCCTGCCCTGAATACACCCCATACTCCCCAACCTTTAATTATTTCTCTTCTTCCCTTTTCCTGACATACCTCAACCCTCTCCCACCTGATCTTTCTGAAAATCCACCTGTGCTTAAAAATGCAGCTCAACTGCTACCTTCTCCATCAAGGTTTCCCAAATTCCCGCCAGCTAGAATCAATTTCTTCCTGTCTTTGCTTCAAAAGGAGCTCTACCATGGCATTTTTTATATCCTGCTCTATAATACAATTACCTGTAGGCTGTCTTATTATTCCTGTTAGCTGCTAAGCTTCTGGAGGACAGGAGTTTTGCCTCTGTCATCCTCCTTCCTTCACATAGGACTCTACACACACTAACTGCTCCATACATGCTTAGTCGCTTCGGGAGTGTCCGACTCCTTGCAACCCCATGGACTGTAGCCTGCCAGGCTCCTCTGTCCATGGGATTTTCCAGGCAAGAGTACTGGAGTGGGTCGCCATTTCCTTCTCCAGGGGATCAAACCCAGGGACTGAACCTGCGTCTCTTACATCTCCTGCATTGGCAGGCAGGTTATTACCACTAGTCCCACTAGCTGCTCGGGATCCTATAAATAGAACTGGACAATTCTTGATAAGAAATCACTGTGACATATGAGTGTACCATACTTGGATGGAAGGCAGATATCTAGGATAAAACACACCGTGGTCATTAGTAAGTGCTTTAGTGGTCTGAGAACTCCTGTTTCTGCATGTGAGGTTGCAGGATATGGTTATTTTCCTGCTGGTCAGAGCTTACCTAAGTGCCACTGGACTGGGATGCACTAGGCCACAGGCACATGCCTGAGAGGCCCAGACCAGCTGTGGCCACAGGAAGCTGTCCCAGTGGTTGGTCATTAGGAGACAGGCTGTCCTTGCCGGTGGGATAAATAGCTGAGCATAGGAACGAGAAACCTCAGGGTCAGCACTTCTCTGCGGCCCCACTGACGAGGCGCTGGCCCTGGAGCAGGTGTGCGGTGCCTGCCTGTTTCTGCTTCCCCGCCAGGGCCCTCCCAGGAGGAAAGCTGCAGAGGGGAGTGAGCCAGTGACATGGTTTCAAGTATTCATAATTCATCCATCCCGACACAGAGTAGCTCCGACTCACTCTGGCAAACCTCATGTTCACTATCAAGTTACTAGAAAATGTCAATCTATTCCACCCGAACAGACTATTTCCTGACTATGTTGTAATCAGTGCCTCTTGCTCACCACATTTTTTCTAAAGATCCTTCACCTCTGGACTTCACCTTTGACTTCCAAGAGGAACTCCCTGGAGTTTATGGTCACAAGACAGACATAAGACAGACACATAAGGAATACAACAGGAGACCTGCTGGTGCAAAGCAATGTCAAGCTTTTCTGCCTCCTTTGTTTAAGGCAGCTATCTTCATTCCACAAACATGTACTGAGTGCCTCCAATAGGACACGCCAGGTGTTAGCTGCCTTAATGATGAACACCACAGGGGCCTTCAGAGAGCATGTAAATCAGCAAGCGATGTGGGCATGTATATGCCTAACTACCCTGCAACTTGGTAAATCCACCCCAGTGTGTGTGAAAAAAATGAAAGCTATTTTAGTTGCTCAATAGTGTCTGATTCTTTGCGACCCCACGGGCTGTGGAGCCCACCAGGCTCCTCTGTCCATGGGATTCTCCAGGCAAAAATACTGGAGTGGATTGCCATTCCATTCTCCAGGAAATCTTCCTGAGCCAATATAGTTAGTGAAATAAAAGCTGGAGGAGGGGTTTGGTTTAGAGATTTGAAATGCGGTTAGCAGTACCTTTTAATTTTCTGTCTTAAAAGAATGTGTTTCAGAAAGAGAAGTGATTTATGGTTCAGAGTTTACATGGACAACTTTATGCATTTCTGTTACATTTCCAACAATAACACATACAAAAAGGCTTTCCCTCTAGGGAGTCCACAGGGCGTGTGTGTCAAGTCTGTTCCCTCGTCATGCACTCAATGCTATGCTCTGAGGCTATGAAAATGCCTGAGAAGGAAAGATTGAGTCAGTCTGGTGCTTTGGGATTCTGGAGAATAGGATGTTCGATCTGAAACCAACTTATGGCTGCTGGGGGGAAGGGACAGTTAGGGAGCTGGGGGTGGACATGTATCCGATCCTATATTTAAAATGCATCACCAACAAGGCCCTACTGTATAGCACAGGGAACTCTGCCCGATGTCATGTGGCAGCCTGGATGGGAGGAGGGTTTAGAGGACAATGAATACATGTATATGTATGGCTGAGTCCCTTCGCTATTAACCTAAAACTATCACTACATTGTTAATCAGATATACCCCAATACAAATACAAAGATCAAAATTAAAACAAAAAGGAGATTAGAATAAGACAGATAAGAACAATCCAAATAGAATGCTCCAGAGAAAAGCTTTATTCAAGTCATACAAGTTGATGGAAAGAAGTTCAGGGAACATAGGTAGGGTCTTAGAAGGTAGAACCTATCCATCCACATATAAACAGCTTTTTTCAGAGAAGTAACACAGCTAGCATAAGACCTATCTGCCGAACCCTGCTCACTGCCATTCTCTAGTGTCAGAACTCTAAGAAAACCCCTAGAACATACCCACAAATGTGCTTCACCCTGACTCATTCCTGCACTGCCTCTCTCAGCACGTGCTTTTCTCCAAGTCTTTTTTAACCACAGTTTTGCTCATCACGGCAGCAGTCCTGTGAGGTCCGAGGATGGCAAGCTCTCCAAGGAGCCCCTCCAGCTCAGACTGATAAACTGGGACCCGGAAGGGGAATTCCACTTCTTGAGATTAAACTCTCACTCGCCACTAGAGATCTGAAAAGAACCCATGCTGCTCAGAGGCCAGTCTGAGACCGTAAGAGCAAAGAAAGATGCCATTGGCTATTTTGAAGTTCAGGGCTGGAAAAGATTTTAGAGCACAGTGGCTATGACCAGACAAATATTTTTCTAACAAAGGAGAATTTTGTTCTTTCCATGATGTGGACTGATGTGGTGACTATCTACTGCACCCTTAGAAGGGACAATTTATTGGATACAAAATTGGGAGTCTTTGACATGAGAGATGCCTTCAGGCAGAATCATGGTCCAGGTATCATTTCATGCACTTGTCAAAACAGGGTATACAATACCTAAGAGATAATTTATTGTGGTATAGAAAGAAAATTCTCTCTATATAAATATATACATAACATCTTACTCTTTAATGTTTTAGAATATATATATGCTTTAGACTATATATAATATTAACATAGATCAAAATAGTATTATTTATTATTAAATAATAACATAAATAGGTAAGTTTTTTTTCACTGCTAAGGATGCAGAATCAAGAGAGTTTGGAGACCAGGGGTTACGCTATGAAAACAAATCATAAGGAAACCTACAAGAACTCAGCCAGAGGTAGGTACTAAATAATGGATGAAACCAAAGCTAAAAATAAACAAAGGAGAACAACGTGATGGGTAAATGCACGGTCTCTGGAATAAGAAAACATCAGTCAGATCCTGGCTCTGCTACTTCTGCGGGGCAACCTCGGGTAAGTTCTTCACTTATTTAAACCCTGGTTGCCTTGGGTGTAAAATGGATATAATAATAGTATTTCCCTTGTGTATCTGCTAAAGCCTGTAGTAGTCTCTAATACTTAGGAGGGGTTCTACACACGTTAATTCAAAGGCTACACATTCAAATACTTACAGGACTGAAAATAGACATTAAAACGACAATTGAGGCAATAGGTTGGTCCTGAGATATTACACTTGTGATACTTGTAACAAGATACTTGTAACAATACTTGTGTGTAAAGTATGTTATCTACCTAAAAGGGGGGCCACCACTCAGATCCAGGCAATTACTGCTGTTTTAGAATGCCCACCAAGGATTGCCAGGTGTTCAGATTTTTATGTGAACTCCCTCAATTTCAAACATTTGCAAGTAATTAAGAAAAAAAAAAAACTATCTGTATATCCCTGCCACTGCCAAGAAAGAGAAAAAATAATAGCACATGTTCACAGGCTTGTGGCAGCCTATGGTTACCAGTCTGGGATCCATGTATTAGTTATTACAAGCCTATGATGTAAACCCTCCTACTCACCAAATTTAAAACAAACAATTGTAATCGATTTCAGGTACTAGAGGAAGGCAATGGGGCGGGAGACTTTTAGAAGCATCGGAAGGTTTCACATACCAAATTCATACTTTCTTGTTTGCAGAATTGGATTTTAATTATGGAATTTCTGTTATGAACCACCACAAAAACAGCCATTATCCTCAGACTACTGAGTGTATGATGCCAACGGCACTGCTTCCAGAGCAAACCTGACCACACTTTCTCCTTGCCACAAATGCAAGGGCGTGTCTTTTCTCTGTTACATTGTTTTCTTTATACCTACATTATATATCTATTTATCTCTAATCTCTAGTAGGATACTACTATGCATTTTACTCTATATTTTTCCCCTTAATTTTTTGTATCTTTCATGAAATTAAGATTTATCTACAGTGAAAAGTACCAATCAATAAGTTTTGACAAATGCTTTTGCCCATGTAACCCGTATCTCTGTCAAGACAGAGAACACATCCATCTCTCCAGAAAATTCCCTGTGCTCTGCCCCAGTTACTCTCCACCCCCACATCAGAACAACCACCCTTCTGCTTTCTATCACCACTTTTCTCATTCAAGAGCTTCATATAAATATAACTATCCAGTATGTACCCTTTTTCCCCCAGCTTCTTTTGATTAGCATGTTTTTGAGATTCATCCATATTCCCCCCAAATTACATTTTGCCTCTCACATTTCCCCCAGTGCAAAAATCAGAGCTTCTCTCCAGTATGCTATAAATCATCATCTGACGTTATTATCCCAGGAGTGCTACGCATGCTAAGTTGCTTCAGTCGTGTCCAACTCTGCGACCCTATGGACTATAGCCCACCAGGTTCCTCTGTCCATGGGATTCTCTAGGCAAGAATATTGGAGTGGGTCGCGTACCCTCCTCCAGGGCATCTTCCCCATCCAGGGATTGAACCCACATCTCTTATGTCTCCTGCACTGGCAGGCGACTTCTTTACCACTAGCGCCACCTGGGAAGCCCCTATTATCCCACAGTAAACACCAGTTCATGAACTTTTGGAAATGGGAAAAAATGCAAAACCTGCTTTCGGAGTCTCAAAACATACTTGTGTTGATATCATGTCATTGATTGGGGCAGGCCACAATCCGGGGGCCACCTACATGGACAGTGTTAGAGGATGGGAGATCTACAGGCCATGCCAAATTGGAAGTGGCAGTGCTTGAGGGGGAGAATCTATTGCAAGAGCTGCCTGTCTCTGCAAATACTGAATCAGAAAAGGAAGTGGGAATAGGGAAGTAGTCAATTATGCAAGAGCATTTAGGAGGACAAAGGGAAGGGAAAGGACCCAGTCCAGGCTGAGATGGGAAGAGAGACAGATAAGTCTGAAAAGCAAAGAGCAAGTTAAGTGAGACAAGGTTACTACTAGATAAGGAAAACAAGATCCTCTGCCATCTTCCCACAAACATAGGGTGTCCCTCTGAGCCACTGCTCTCTTGCCTGGATTCATACACCCAGTCACTCTGAGGATGGGCGCTGTTCACAGGCAGTGACTCCAAAGGACAAGTGGCCAGAATAAAAGGAGGTGGATGCTTAGTAAGGGGGAAGTAGCTCTGTCATGTCAGGGGTTTGGTTAGAACCCCCAAAGATTAGAACTTGAGTGACTGGAAAAAAGTAGACTCACTGAGAAAAGAGACATGGGGAAGAGAATGAGTTTGGGTGGAAAAGGTGATAATGAACTAATTTCAGATGTAATAAGGAGTTTAAGATGTCATCAGAGAATCCATGGAGTGGTGACCAGTAGAAAACTGGGCATGCTGCTGTGGCTCCCAGGGGAGAAGTCAAAGCCAGAGATGTAGCTTTGGCAGCATCCACCAAAGTGAGGGTTGAGGCCATGGGAATGAATGAAAGAGAAAAGAACTCACTGGACCGTGAATTCCTTGAGAGCAAAAGTGGTCTCTCTCATTTCTGTGTCTGTTTCAAGGGAGATGCTTCACAGATATTTATGAACATTGGACCTTAAGATGAATACTACATGGAAGTTACCTGGGAAAAATATTAAAGTTACCCATATATATTCAATTTACTGAAACTGACCCTCTGCACATAAATGCTCAAAACCTCTCAGCTCATTGCATTAACTAAATGATTCAACTCAGCAGTACTTCCCAGCATTCCAATTAAAGTCACATACATTTCATTGACTAAAATTTCCAGTAAGAGCATAATGCTATTGCTTACCCTGCCAAGAAAAGAAGAGAAGCAGTTTTTAAAAAATACTTAAGACTTCAATCCATCTTTCAATTCATCAGAGAGAATTTGAAAATGTAGTAATTAAACTCACGTAAGAGGATAAGGTTTGCAGAGAACAGATTCAGAAAAACATTGGATTCTAAAGAATATGACCCCTTCTACAACCCACTTCATGATTATAAATGTGTGCCCATCAGTAAAAATGTGCACGGAAAAACCTACACATGGCATAGACCATGATCTGCAAAAAGGCAATTAAATCAGCACTTATTGAGCATTTCTCTGCACATAGCCGGGCAATAGGTATAAAATAGAAAAACAGAGTGCTTTGCTTTTCATTTTTTGATGGAAACCAAAGTACTCTTTAAAAGATTTCAATATAGGAGCTCGCAAGACATAGCAAACAAAAATAGCCTACACCAGAATGCAGTGAGTGGTGGATGTCTTCAGCAGATGGATCATTTGGAGCTGTGTGTGTGTGCGCGCGCATTTCTGGGGTTCTTTTATTTATTTATTTTTCCAGAAGAGAGAATGCCTTGGCACAATTAATTTTTAAACTCACACTGGCATATGGAGAAGCAGGGGGGAGGGGAGGGTGGGGAAGGGCAGGAAGTCTCAAGATAGAGAACAGAGCAAATGGTAATGCCGGAAGATGTTAAAGGATAGGAAATGAGCTTTTTAGGAATAAGAATTACAAATATGGCTTAAAAGATCAACATGTTAAGCATTGAAAATAAAGCAGTTATACACTTGAAAGTCTGAAAGTGAAAAGTGTCTGACTCTTTGCAATGCCATGGACTATACAGTCCATGGAATTCTCCAGGCCAGAATACTAAGGTGGGTAGCTATTCCCTTCTCTAGGGGATCTTCCCAATTCAAGGATCAAACTCAGGTCTCCTGCATAGAAGGTGGATTCTTTACTAGCTGAACCACCACAGAATCCATGAAGAGGATAGAAACACGGTCAGCCAACATAGACTGAGGAACACAGGCCAAAGCAACATCACACAAGGTTAGCTGTCCAACCCCACTCCTGCTTCCCATTGTAAATTTCCCTAAATGCTGTCTCAGCCTCTCTGAGGTCTTCTCCATGAAGCTTTCTTTAAGTCTACAACTGAATTTGCCTGTCTCTAAATTGCTATTAACCTTCCCAAAATATCAAAACTGATTTATGATTGAGGTTCAAGTTATCTCAAATATCGCCTTAGTTATACTTTTTACCACTTCAACTTTTCTGTTATAGAAGGAATATACTTCACTAGAGAAAATTGGAAGACAGACACTGAAAACTATTACTAATACAGTTTTACCATTTGGAAATCACTAATTCTCCAGTATACTTTCTTTCAATTTTCTTCCTATGATTTTATGCCAGATCATATTTCATATGCAACTTATAACTTTGGCTTATCAAAACTTTCCCCCATGTCATTCAAATTTATTACTATGATTTTTAATGTTAAAATTTTAATTGAAATTTGTCTTACATGCAGTAACATTCACAAATTTCAAGCATACAGCTCAGTCAGTGAATTTTTTCATGTGTCCATGTAACCACTCCAAGATCAAGATCTAGATCTGTGCCTCTCTCTGTGTGTGAAAATCACAGTAAGAAAGGAAATTAACCAGAGAAAAGAGAACATCTCAAGAAAATGTAATGTATATAACAAATTAAAAGACAATGTAAGAACCAGAAATCCCACTGCTGGGCTATACCCTGAGAAAACTATAATTTAAGAAGACACGTGTACTCCAGTCTTCATTGCAGCACTATTTACAACAGCCAGGACATGGAAGCAACCTAGATGTCCACTGACAGGGGATGCATAACGATGTGGAACATATATAGAGTGAAATACTACTCAGCCATAAAAAGGAATGAAACTGAGTCAGCTGCAGTGATGTGGATGAACCTGGAGTCTATCATAGAGAGTGAAGTCAGAAAGAGAAAAACAAATATTGCATATTAATGCACATATATGGAATCTAGGAAAATGGTACTGAGGAACCAATTTGTAGGGCAGAAATATAGATGCAGATGTAGAGTATGGACGCATGGACACACTGGGGGAAGGTGAGGGTGAGACAAATTGAAAGAGTAGCGTTGCCATATATGTACTACCGTGTGTAAAAGAGATAGCTAGTGGGAAGCTGCTGGATAAGACAGGGAGCTCAGCTCAGCGCTCTGTGATGACCTAGAGGGGTGGGATGGGAGGATGGGAGTTCCAGAGGGAGCAGATAGATGTATACATGTAACTGACTCACGCCATTGTACAGCAGAAACTAACACAATATTATAAAGAAATTATACTCCAATTTAAACAAGACAATGTAAGATAATAATAAATAACAGTGAGGGTGGATTTATATGATTATGTTACCTGGGAAAAATGGCATTTTTCCAAGAAACTCAGGGGATTTCAAATGATGTTCTTAAAACAATTTGTTTTAATTTTATTGCTACCCTCAGCTACAATAGTCATAAAAGCTGTTGGTAAATGAATAAACAGGTATTAAAGATTCTAAGCAAAAGTCTTCATTTTCTAATAGTATTCTGGGCTTTTTTCTGTCTTCAAATATGAGGGGAGCATGAAGATTGCTAAGGGAAATCTAAGTGAAATAGAACTGAGATGGAAAAATATTCACTTGAATCCTGCATATTATTTCCTTTTTTAAAAAAACAAAAAAACCTTTTTTAAAATTTTAATTATTTATTTATTTGGCTGCGCTGGGTCTTAGTTGTGGCTTGCAAATGCTTAGTTGTGACTTAGTTTCCCTGGCCACCTGCTTTGGGAGCTCGTGTCTTAGCCACTGGACTACCTGGAAAGTTCCTGCAAACTGCTTCTTAAAAGTTAAAAATAAATCATTCATATTAATCCCTCTGGTTCCTTTATACAAATTAGGTCACATTAGTCAAATGCAACATTTAAGGGGCATAAAATCAAATCACTTTAATTAGGTATTTCATTTTTATTTTCAAATGCTTTCTTCCTCATCTACAAAGTAAGCAAAAATATTAGCATTCTTAATAAACATATTTCCAAACAGGTATTCAGAAGTAGAAATCATTTGTAGCAAATAATACTTTTGAAGAGTGATGAGTTCTCACTCTGACTGAACTACATTAACCTGTTGTAAAATCTACCTTACTTGCTGCTTGGAAGAAAAAAGACACTTGCTCCTTGGAAGAAAAGCTATGACAAACCTAAACAGCACATTAAAAAACAGAGCTATTACTCTGCCAACAAAGGTCCGTCTAGTCAAAGCTATGGTGTTTCCAGTAGTCATATATGGATGTGAGAGTTGGACCATAAAGACAGCTGAGCACTGAAGAACTGATACTTTTGAACCGTGGTGTTAATGAAGACTCTTGAGAGTCTCTTGAACTGCAAGGAGATCCAACCAATCAATCCTAAAGGAAATCAGTCCTGAATATTAGTTGGAAAGACTGATGCTGAAGCTGAAACTTCAATACCTTGGCCACCTGATGCGAAGAACTGACTCAATGGAAAAGACCCTGAGGCTAGGAAAGATTGGAGGCAGGAGGAAAAAGGGACAACAGAGGATGAGATGGTTGGATGGCATTACTGACTCAATGGACATGAGTTTGAGCAAGTTCCGGGAGTTGGTGATGGACAGGGAAGCCTGGCATGCTGCAGTCCATGGGGTCGCAAAGAGTCGGACATGACTGAGTGACTGAACTGAACTGAACTGAAAATCTACCTGTTGAATGACCACAAGTTTTTTCTTATTTAATATCTAAAACAACTTTGTTGAGCTAAATTAATCTTCACTGCCTTGGAAACTATTACTCCTTTTTCAACAAGTCTTCCACAACTGATCCTTTCTTATTTCTTTCAATACTCCAGTCCAATGGTCTTTAAACTAAAGCCTAAAGTCTGGTTTTCTATTATAAATAAAGATTTACTGGGACACAGTCATGTCTATCCATTTGCGTATTGTCTATGGCTACTTCTGTGCTATAACTCTAGTTGAATAGCTGCAACAGAGACCACTCAGCTGACAAAAGCTAAAATATTTACTATCTTGTCCTCCACAGCAAAAGTTTGCGTTAGGCTAGTCACATACAAAGTGTTCAAATCTTCTATTGCTTAGCTTTTTGCTCTATAACCACCTCATTCATTAATTTCATCTGTAGATCATTTTCTCACGTATGGCTAGTAAAGTCCTTGAGGGTTAGAATTCTCTTTTCTAAAATCCAAATGAAAACCTGGCAAGGTTAGCTGGACATAAGACTTTTCTTTCTGTGAGTCTCAATAAGTGTCCATTCATGCCAGGGCTGCTGCTACTGCATAGAAGGCCAGTTAGGTTGCCTCAGGGGCCCTAATTTATCTTCCTCCCTTGTATCAAGCCTTCTGCCATGTTATTTTGCAGTGCCTTCCCACTTTGACCATGTAACTTGCTCCGGCCTACAGAATAAAGAGGACAAAAGTGACCACGTGCTGGTTCCGAGCTTAGACTCAAAGAGGTCAAGCATGTCTCTATTTGCTCTTTGTCCTTCTGTTTCAGTGTGATGAGGACATGATTGGGATAGTCTGCTGGTCCCAAGAGGAGGATGAGCAATGCACAGAGCAGAGCTACCACCAAACATGTTAGCCTGCCAAACCGCCCCCTGATTCAGCAGAAGGCAGCTGACCCCCTGCCAACCCTGCAGACTCATGGAAAATGATGGATGATTACCGCTTTAAGTTTCTGAATTTTGGAATGACTTATGAAGCTACAATAACTAATTGATACAAGAGTATCCTGTCTGATCACACTTACAGCTAATACTTATTATTCCTTGGAATCTTAAAAGCAGGAAAGAAAAAGTTGCAGTATTTTTAGTGGCATGGTTTTCATGGGACCACACTAATAAAGGTATATATGATGCCCCTTTTTAGCCAAATATGAAAAGCAATCAACTACTCAACCAGAATTTAGCGACTATAAAGAACTCATGTAACTCAACAACAAAAACAAATGAATGGATTAAAAAATAAACAGAGGATCTGGATAGACATTTTTCCAAAGAAGACATATAAATAGTCAACAGGAAAATGAATCGCTAATCATCAGGGAAATGCAAATCAAAACCAGAAGGAGATAACCAATTTACACTCATTAGAAGGGCTATTATCAAAAGACAAGAAATAATAAGTGTTGGAGAGGCTGTAGAGAAAAGGAAACCCTCATACACTGTTGATAGGAATGTACATTGGTGCAGCCACTATGGAAAACAGAATGGAGATTTCTCAAAAAATTAAAAATAGAATTATCATACGATCAAAACTATTCCACTTCTGGGCATTTTCCAGAAATATCAAAACACTAATTCAAAATGATATATGCATCCCTATGTTTATCCCAGGATTATTCTTAATAGTCAAGATATGGAAACAACGTAAGTGCCCATTGACAGATGAAAGGATAAAAAAGATGTGGCATGGTGGTGCTAGTTAAAGAATATGTCTGTCAATACTAGAAATGGAAGAGACGTGAGTTCAATCCCTGGGTTGGGAAGATTCCCCTGGAGAAGGGAATGGCAATCCACTCTAGTATTATGGTCTATAAAATTCCATGGACAGAGGAGCCAGGCAGGCTCTAGTCCATGGGGTTGCAAAGAGTTGGACGTGACTGAGCACACACACATATATACCATACGATAGTATATTTGGAAGTCAAATTATAGTATTGTACATGTGAAACTTATACAATGTTATTTATCAATGTCATCTCAACTAAAGAATTTAGGGGGCACACACCATGTATTCTTTACTGAGATTTCTGAAAGATATAAAAATCACAGCTTCTACTATCAATGAACTCATAATTCTCTTGAAGGAGATTAAATAAAATATGAGATAATTAGAGTATAAGATATTAACTGAGTGGGAAAATCTACAGAAACTTTGAGCTTCTGGTTCAACATGGTGCTGAGAACATGTGTTTATCTCTGTGCCTTCACAGAACCCCAAAAAGAACAAGAGAGGAACAACATTAGCAGACAGATGTTTGGAAGCTTCCAGTTTGGAAGCTGGAGAGTGAATGGGATGACATAAGAAAAGAAGGAGGAGAAGCTGCAACTTAGCCTGGAGTGGGGACAACTCTGGGGCCAAGCCAGGAAAGGCTGGTGTTGGAGGTACCAAGTGCCAGTGAAGGCTGGGATGAAAGATGAGGATAAGATGAACAAGATGAGGCGAGCAGGAAGGTGGGATGATGTCTTCATGGGAAAGAGTCAACCTCTACACCCGCTCCATTTCTTCTCTCTGCAGGAGACTGACCCTCACCGATAAAGATGAAAAATAAAATGGCCAAAAATCCCACCTCAAAGAGCCACATTCTGTTAATAGAAACGTCAGTTTTCATCACATCAGGAAGTCAGGCCAGAAAAACTCCAGAATCCTTGCCTCTTACTCCTTGGTCTCCCAATCTTGACAGAAGATACTATTTGACTTTCAAAACTAGGAACATGCACTACTTTGGTGAAAATAAAATGAATAAATAAAACCGATAATAGTAGTTACTGCCTAGGTTTGTCTTCATAAAGTATTTGAAATTTTGACAGTGAAAGCTTACACTTGTATGATGTGTATAATTTAAAATAAATAAAACACATACATAAAAATAAAATAACCAAACTAGAATCAAGGCCTATGAATTCCAAAGCACTATTTAACAATAAAAATAATTGGGAAGCAGCTGAATTATTCAGTTGGAGCCATAATTGCTAATGCTAGAACCCATTCATTATTACAAATTAGACACCATGCCTTGGGTTTTATAAACATCCTCATTTAATCTCACAATCTCATAAAGCAGCTTGCCCTATTAACTCCATTTTACAGATGCAGAAACTGAGGTTTAGAGAAATGCAGACACTTTTCCACAGTTACTTGGCTACTGCCGCTGCTGCTGCTGCTAACTCGCTTCAGTTGTGTCCGACTCTGTGCGACCCCCATAGATGGCAGCCCACCAGGCTCCCCTGTCCCTGGGATTCTCCAGGCAAGAACACTGGAGTGGGTTGCCATTTCCTTCTCCAATGCAGGAAAGTGAAAAGTGAAAGTGAAGTCACTCACCCCATGACTGTGACCCCATGGATTGCAGTCTACCAGACTCCTCCATCCATGGGATTTTCCAGGCAAGAGTACTGGAGTGGGTTGCCACTGTCTTCTCCGGGTTACTTGGCTAGTAGGAATTAAAGCCATGATGTGAACCAAATCTCCCTGTTTCTAGAGCTCAAGAACTTAACATTGTGTCTAGAAGGAAAACAGTTTCCTTCTACAAGTCCAAAATCATATACTTACATTATAGTTACATAAAGAAAAAATAACTCTGAAATTCACCAACGAAGAGTCATTTTAGTAAGAGGAAACTAAATCCCCAATCCTTGGGGGGCATGTGGTGGCACAGAGATGATTCCTGAGGACCAGAGGCATCCTGATCGATGCTGGAGCCATGGTGAGAAGTGACCTGTGGTCAGCTTGCACCCTGATGAAGTCAGTGGGGTCATTTATATCCCAAGGAGCCCTTGGGGCTGTCCTAGTTATCATCCTAACCACTTTGGGTGACTACATCTTCTTTTTAAAAAAATTGAAATATACTTGATTTATATAGATGTGTTACTTTCAGGTGTACAACAAAGTGATTCAGTTACAAATATATATTTCTTCAGATTTTTTTCAATTGTAGGTTAAGATAATGAAAACAGTTCCCCGTGTTATACAGTAAATCCTTGTTGTTTATCTACTTTATATATAGTAGTGTGTATATGTTAAGCTCATATTCCTAATTTGTCCCCTCTGATGCTTCCCCCTCGGGTAACCATAAGCTTGTTTTCTATGTCTGTGAGTGTGTTTTTGTTTTGTAAATAAATTCATTCTGTACCATTTTTTAGATTCTACATATCTACGTGTGATATCACATGGTATTTGTCTTTTTCTTTCTGCCTTATTTCACTTAGTATGATAATATCTGCATTTATGCTCAGTCATGTCCTACTTTTTGTGACCCCATGGACTGTAGCCCACCAGGCTCCTCTGTCTATAGAATTTTCCAGGCAAGTACACTGAGGTGCGTTGCCATTTCCTACTCCAGGGGATCTTCCCAACCCAGGGATTGAACCTGCGTCTCTTGCATCTCCTGTACTGGCAGGCAGATATTTTACCACTGCACCATCTGGGAAGCCCATGATAATCTCTAGGTTCACTCATATTGCTGCAAATGGCAAAACTTCATTCTTTTTAATGGTTGAGTAATACTTCAGAGTGTGTGTGTGTGTGTGTGTGTGTGTGTGTGTGTGTGTGTGAGTTCAGTCACTCAACCATGTCCGATTCTTTGTGACCCCATGGACTGCAGTACGCCAGGCTTCCCTGTCCATCACCAACTCCCAGAGCTTGTTCAAACTCACATCCATCGAGTCAGTGATGCCATCCAACCATCTCATCCTCTGTCTTCTTTATCCATTTATCTACTGATGGACACTTAGGTGGCTTCCAGGTTTTGGCAACTGTAAATAGTGGTGCTATGAATGCTGGGGTGCCAGTATCTTTTCAAATGAGAGTTTTCATCATTTCCAGATATATGCCCAGGAGTGGGAGTGCTGGCTCATATGGTAGTTTTAGTTTTTTAAGGACCCTTCATACTGTTTTTCATACTGGCTACGCTAATTTACATGCCTTAGGTAACTACATCGTCTTACATTTTATATTCCAATACCGATATTCTTCACCTGGCCCTGGTCTTTACTAACTTCTCATGTGGGTTAGCTGCCCAGCACACCTTTGGCACACACCTGCCAGTGGTATTTCCAAGACTTCAAATTCTAAATGACAGAGATTTGTTCTGAACAATACCTAGCACAGTGCCTGCCACCTGCTGAAAGATGTCTAGTAAATTAATGATGACAAGCAGAAGGCTAATGGGCCACTCTAACGCCAAGTGACGAGAGGGCTCTAGGACACATCTGCAGATCCTACCTGATGAAACTGCCAATTAGAGACAGGCTGTTACAGTGAGAGTGCCTTCAAAGTCAAAGAAGTAAGCTAAGACATGGGTGAGCCCAGGAGCCTCCAAAGTGAAGTGACTCATGAAATCCATGAATCTGGATGTGCATTTGAACTACGAAGTGTATATGAAAAATAGACAAAATGGACTATTTAAACCATTTAAAAATAGTCCATGGAGGGACTTTCCTGGTGGTCCAGTGGTAAGACTCCAAACTCCCAATGTAGAGGGCGCAGGTTCAAACCCTGGGTGGGGAACTAAGATCCCCCATCCCAACAGGGCATAGCCAAAAAATAAAAATACAAATGAATAAATACTTTACAATTTAAAAACAACATAAAAATAATCCATAGAGATGTGTTTCCACTAAATAATATCACTCGGCTAACACCCTGAGATTTTCCCAGGAGCACTGTGTGCCACACTTCACCTAGTATTTCTGCCACTTCCATTCATGCCTCATGTGAGGAATGGGTCCCCTGCAAAGTATTATAAAGAAAAGTAATACCAGGCTTGGGGAGTTTCTATTCCACTCAGACCTTTGAGGTTTGAGGTATGATCACAAGCCCAGGGAGCCTGTGAACAGTGACTGCGGGGGAGCTGGGACTCAGACAGAAATCCTCAGGGCACTGATTATCACTGAAAGCTTTATACAAACTCAACACTCAGAGCTCCTGGGCCTGCTCCCACTGCTCAGGCACGTCTCTCGCAATGTCATGCTCTAATGGACCCACTGGCTACCGACCTTGACAGAGCTTATTCATTATGGCAGCTATTGATTACCTCTTAAAGCAAAAAATGGGCTTCCCTGTTGGCTCAGATGGTAAAGAATCTGCCTGCAATGCAGAAGGCCCAGGTTCAATCCTTGGGCTGGGCAGATACCCTGGAGAAGGGAATGGTTACCCACTCCAGTATTCCTGCCTGGAGAATTTCATGGGCAGAGGAGCCTGGTGGGCTACAGTCCATGGGGGTCGCAAAGAGTCAAATGCAACTGAGCGACTCTCACTCACTTGACGCAGTAAAACCTCCCAGCACTCCACTGTCTCACAGGGAATCTAAAAGGAGTGCCAGTCAACACACTGCGTTTCCACACCCCACCCCCACCCCTTTTTGGAAATGCATTGCATTTAGAGATGTCTTGTTAAATCTCTATATTCTGAATTAATATCCTGACTCTGACCCCAAACTTTGAAGTATGTTAGGTGATGAAGAAGTCTGTGTCAGCAGTCAGATTTTAATATAAAAGAGAGGCTGGGTGGCTCAGATGCCCAAATGACTGTTAATTGTATTCAAACACTAGTCTCAGCATATCCTTTGGTGCAGCAGATAGTAAATCGCTGTATCAAAGTCTTATATCAACAGTCCTCTTAGTAGTTAATGCTTTCAAGATGTGCCAGGAGAGGCCAGGGTGATGCACTCATTAAAGAGGGATGGATGAGGAGTTGAAAACCTGGTTATTTTAAAGCATCAGAACCCAGCTACCAGGTAAGATACCAAATTTAAGCATAGTCAAACATGTTTATTAGATATCCTTTCAAAACACCCTTCTACTTTCTAAAAAAGTCACTAAAAATATTGTTAATATTCCCTATGGAGAGTACTTTTAAAACAAAGCAGAGTAGTGAAACTCCTTGTTAGGAACATAATGTGTGCCTCTTTTTAAGCCTCAGAATAATTTGCCAACTTCCAATTTAATTATGACTAAGATTCAAGTCAACTGTTGAGGGTTCTGGGGATACACTCTCTGTAGAGTCCAGCCAGTAGCAAGTGGAAAGATTCCAAATGCATTAAAAATATACCATGGAAAGGAGGGGAGCAGGAAAAATGGAAAAAAGAAAAAATGAAATTCTTTTAAAAGAAAAATTTCTTTTTCTTTCTGGTGACCACTAAAAATATAATCTGACATGGCTTATTCTGCTACAAACTTAGTCTGTTTATAATCTCTCTGTCATGTAAGATTTTCCAAAACCTTCCCTATCTTTCCTGGAAATCAAAATTAAAACCTACACTTTTTACAGTGTAAGGAAAACAGAGGGTTTCAAATTTATTCAAATAGAGAAATATAGACATCTTGAGACAGTCTAGTTTTATCTCTAAGACCCGTTTCAGTTAAGAAAAGTCATCGAATCATAGTTTCCAACTCTAAATATCAGTACTCTGTTAATACTAATTAATATGTACAGTATTACCATTAACATTCAGATGATATCTTCAAAGAAAGCCCAGAGAGTGCCAAAGAATCCAGAGGCCTCTTGTAAACATCAGGTGATGTTACACTTTAGAATGAACTGGGGAAGAAAAAGCTGTGACTACGTTGTTGGCTTACTGCCCACCCAGGGCCATTGTCAGCTTTCAGTTTAATTATTCTGATGTTTGTCAACTTTTGCCTTCCCAGTAAATGTTGAAGGCAGATCATTAAAGAACATGATGCCACATTTCCAGATTTTTTAGTCAGCATTGTCTTTCTAAATAATGTTCATTTACAGGAGGAAATTTTATGGCACAGAAAGCCCTCATGAATTATTCATCAGTTACAGAGTATGCCAACATTCAATTCCTTTGTACCTCTCAGTGAGTGCGCACATGTGAAGTGGGGCATGCCTTGGCTGCCTAGTCCTACAGGAAGGCAAACTTGAGCTCACCGGAGGTCCTGGTAAACAGAGAACAGCGTCTTCAAAAGTAAAGGTGGGAGGTACAAAGCGTTTCTGCCTTACATGGGACTGATTACCTGATAGTCTACTCTCCAGAAACCAAAAGAAGTTACGATCACTTATTCTAAGGTCTAGCATCAAAAGAATCAGCATGAATTGATAGGGTCTGCTGGTTTCAATACAGCAGCCAGAAAGATCGCCTTGGGATGCCTCTGAGGCTGTGGCATTGGCTGTGGGTCCCTGGGGATGCTAAGCAGGGGAGCTGGGTCCCTCCTGAAGCCATTCTCCCCAGGGTACCAACTGTCTCATAAAGCAAAACTGTAGGGGAAGCATCCTAGGGACAGCAGCCCTATGAAAATGGAGTATTTCCTGCCACATTGGTAAATAAGGACATCACAGTCATCAGTGAGTATAGCCCTTCAATGTGAGCTGGTGAGCCCTGAGGGCACTCAGCAAGGAGAATACTTACCGTCTAGCAGCCATCAGACTGCAGCCACTCCCTACGGTGAGCCCCAAGGAAGCTCAGGATGTGAAAAACACAGGCTACTGGCCCCAGATAGCTGAGGAGCATATGAAAGGAATGATTTCAGTGAGCCCAGACTCTTGTGCCTTCCCGTACAAATAAAGGTGCTAAATTCCTTAAGCTGGGATATCTAGTTTTCTTTAATTAGCAATAATTTTTCATGTTCAGACTACCTGTCTTTTGCTGCAAAACTTCTATATAACTTGGCTCCTCTCCTTGCCTCCTTGGAGAAGTTCTTGCAGGGTTACTTGAGATGCTGCCTCCTAGTATTGAAGTCTTAAAAATTTCCACTGAACAAAACATAACTCTCAGCTTTTAGGTTGTGAATATTTTTTAAGCCAACACCTAGCTCAAACAAAGTGTCCAGTGTGCCCAATCTATGCAGACAAAAACAACATAACATAAGGAGATGGAAGAATTCACCTCAAAGCTATGTTAATACAGACATACTGGCATGGAGATGGGGGATATGAGGGAAAGAGTACATAAGCAGAAATGTGGGTCACAGATTCTCACTCACAGTCACTGAGGACTTCCAATGTGCTCCAACAGACCAACCTACCCAAATTTAATATAATGGAGCTGGACTCCTGCTACATAATAGTCATGTCCATTTTTTAAAATCCCATTCTAATGATATTTATAAATGTTTAAAGTGTAGTAAAGAATAACATTTATAAATATGCTTAAATAGTGGTAAAGAACCCACCTGCAATGGGAAGGAATCTGCCTGCCAATGCAGGAGACATAAAAGACTCAGGTTCGATCCCTGGGTCAGGAAGATCAATGAAATGGCAACCCACTCCAGTCATCTTACCTGGAGAATCTCATGGACAGAGGAGCCTGGAGGGCTATAGTCCACAGGGTTGCAAAAAGTCGGACACGACTGAAGCAAGTTAGCCCAGCACATAAGCATGTTAGTATATAACATATGCACATTATACAAGCATCTGTTTGTATTAACCTCAAGGGTTAATATAATGAGTGCACAAGTATTTTAACCAATGGATAAGTCCCTGCAGCTCTCCTCATCTTTAAATGCACAGCCCACCCCAGACAGCACACGTGCCAAATTTACGAAAAAGATAGCCAAACCTCGGTGGTCTTTGAGGATGTGATGAGGGTCCATGAGCTCAATGGGTTCCCAGGTCACGTGTACAAAGCTCTAAGGCTTCAACTTTTCTTCCCAAGGTGGCTGACAAACGGAAGCGCTGCATCCACTCCCCAAAGGAGAGGCCTGGGCCCTGGTTCTCCTTCCACGAGTCTGTGGGCTGAGCTGGACTCCAGGGAGGGTGTGCCACCCCGAGGGTGTGTCACAGCAGCTCAGGAAGAATGAGGAGTTTCCTGGAGTCTAGCTCCTTCCTCCAGCACAGAGTCCTCATCTCCTGACCCTCCCCACTCTGTCTCCTGCTAATTCTAAAGACCACTCCAGACAGCACGTCAGTTCACTGACATCACAGCGGCAGAACACCATCCTTGTTGCAAAGACATTATTAAAACATGCCCGGGACGCTCCACGGGTTTTCTGCCACTCTGCACTATTCAGAATCCAGACTTGTATCACTGTGATTGCACAATAACTCAAACACAGGAGACAAAGGAAGAAAAGGATCGATTTTCCCAAGCCTTCTGCCTCCTCTTTTCACTTAATGAATTATCATCTCACCAGATGGGCTTTTAGTACTTTTTTTTTTGTACGAGGATTTAACAAAAATACTCCAACTTGGGGAGGCTCCTTTTACTATCAGCCTGGCTGTTCATCATGGCTTTGGATGTTGTTCCCAGACAAAATGCTGGTCTGAGGCCAGTCATGGACTTTGAGTCCTTTTGTATTAGGTAAAGGCTGTCTGAAAACAATGGCCCCATCCGGTGAGGTTCAGGAAAAAGGCATTTTTTTCCTTTAGTAGTCAGTAATGCCCTGATGCACGGCCGGATTACCCGCCACCCACAGTCCAATTTTTCTCCCAGTTATTTTTGAACACCAAGGCTTTTGCAAATTAGAAATGTTATGAAGACAGTTTAAATGTGAAAAGATACTTAGGACAAATATCCCCAGCATCAGATGCATTTATAGGCTGAGACGTAGAAGGAAACTAGCATAATTATTTTCAATGTGAGAGCAGATCATTCAATTCCTGCAAGAGACACAAACTCCAGCACCCATTCTGAAATAGCAATTTAACATAAGGCACATAATCTACCCATTGAAAGGAATGACTACATGATCACATTGTTTAAATATAAAACTTGATTAATTGAACATTCTCACCTTACTTTTTTCTCTGTCTAGGTGGGTTTTTTGATTGTTTTGAAATGGCTTTGGGTCATACTCTGGGGTCACCCCACCCTCCCTTCCTTGAGTCCAGGCCACTGCCTGGAACTCTGCGCCCCTGATAACATCCTCCTGACTTGGCCAAAGTACCAGGCGCCAGGCAAAAGATCACAACTGGACCACTCGTTGATAAAATGCTTGGCATTTGCAGAGCTGTCATATGTTAGCTGCTGCCAAAAGGCCGGTTGCATTTATTGAAATCTTCTGATTACGCCTAATGCCCAGCATGCTCATGACTGATTTCAGAGTTTAGCCCTAATGCTTTTTGTGTTAGTGTCTCAGGATTGTTACCATAAGGATAGAACAGAAGTCTTTTATAGTTGTGTTTTTTTTCTCATTAGTTTTCATTTCAATTCTAATGAAAGCTAGCTTTTCCTATTTCTGTGAAATCTCATATTATAATCTCTAACTGATTTTAAATGAAAGGGAGGAGAAGAAGCCACGTGTAGTGCTATAGCACTTTTCTGAAGCTAAAACAGGATTCTAGCTACTTGCCTGGGTTCCCTGCCTTTTATAAGGCAGGACAGCCCCAAGAGAAGTTGGGACATGATTCAACATGGAAACTGACTTTTTAAGAGTTAGCCAATAAGGTAGTTCCTTCCTGGTCGTGGGCCTCCAAATTTGACTTCTGTTAGCTGAATCAGAGATACTCTGGCAGTTTATCAGAATGCAGACACCTATTGCTTATAAGCTGTTTACACAACTGTCTTCCAATTAAAAGGCAATGGTACACCTACAATGTCATTCTAAAATCAGAGACACTGCTGTGTGTTCTTTACCTTACATAACTCAGTCACCTGAGGAAGCTGCAACAGAAGTCTTTCCCAAATGATGCTCTTCAGAAGTTTTCCCAGGAAACCAAAATTAATCAGTAAAAAAACTAACTTTAATTACATATTCACTTAAATTTGAGAAATGCTTCATTAAGCATTGTTCAACAGGGAGCTTCTCAGAGACGTTGATAAGCATGTGTGCCTTGTAACTCTTTGAGAGAAAAATAAGGTAAGGTACATTTTCTAAATGTATTTGATGAGAAAATGCCCAATCCCAACACTAAGATTAACTGACCACAAAACTTGAGTTTGGAAACTGCACTAAGGAAGCAGAGGGCTAGCAAGGAATGTAGAGATCAGAGAGCAATCTTAGAGCCAGAGGAATTCAGAAACTTGCCAAGGCCACACAGAACGTACAAGGAGGAGAATTCTGACCAGCAACATTCAGTCCTGTTATCTGGATGGCTACCATAGGCCTCAGTGTCTGGTTCTGTTTGCAAGTCAAGTCTGGTCCCCAGTGATGCTAAGCTTGGAACATAGATACTGCGTGTTCCTAGGCAAACAACACATCTTAAGGCAAATTATGTTAAAACACCGGGCCTAGGAGATGCCGCCTACCATAATACAATTTCACGACAGAGCAGAGAGTAAAAAATAGCAGATATCAATAACAAAACACCCACAGGGCCCTGGCCTCATCTTTTAAACTAAGCATAAGAGACAGAAACTTGAAGCAAATTTAATTCCCTAAGAAGAATGATTCTATTGGGAAAGATGGAAACTAAATTTCTCAAAAGGTCATATTCAATAAGAAGACCCCTCTAGACCCTAATGAGAAACGCACAGCAAAGAAAAAAGTTAAGACTGATTTGTCATTTCCCTTGAACTTGGGTTCCAATGATATTTGGTTATAAGCCCAGATAATTGCCCCAACCCAAGCTCAGCTACGTGACTCCATGGGAAAGAACAATGTCAAGAACTAAAAGAGGCCCCCTGGTCCCCGGGCAGGCCCTCGGGTGGCAGTAAGGTGGCACCGAGGCTGCGAGGAGAGGGCGATGAGGCCACCACGTGAAGGTGAGTGGGCCGGGCCCTGCTGGGTGACCACCGCCATGAGCGGCTACCCGGGCACCCCAAACCTGGGCAGCAGGATCAGCCTCATCTCCAAGGCGCATATCCGCTACAAGGGCATCCTCTACACCATTGACAGGAACAACGCCACCGTGGCACTTGCCAAAGTGAGGTCCTTTGGTACTGAAGACCGTCCCACAGAAAGGCCTGCCCCCCCAGAGAGGAGATGGATGAGGACATCATCTTCCAGGAAAGTGATCTCAAAGATATTACTGTGTGTGAACACACTCCCTCAGGATCCTGCTGTCCTTCAATCTTCCCTGGGCTCGGGTTGGGCTCCCCCTTCCAGCCACAGGTGCCTTACAGCCCGAGGGATGCCACCCTACTGCCAGCTGGTGGCCAGCTCCCTGCTTAGCCAGCAGGATGCCAGCCTCCTTGGGTTTAGGAGCCAGCTTTCCTTCTGTCTCCGTCGGCAAGAGCCCCATGGTGGGGCAGGCCATCCAGCCTGGATCTCTTGATAACTTGAACTCCAAGAAGCTGTTACCTGGCGAGGGCTCCGTGGGCATGCAGCTCAACGGGCACCCAGCCCCACCTGACCGCAAGGCCACCACCGATGGAGCTCAGAGGCAGCTGGGCAAACTCAAGGGCAGGTGAATGACAGAGAACAGAAGACCTCAGAGGAGGCGCTCAGAGAACAGATGAAAAAGCCGTCCAACTAACATCAAGGAAAACACAATCAAGTTTGAAGGTAACTTTGATTTTGAGAGGGCAAACGTCCAGTTCAGCCGAGAAGAGCTGGACAAGGAATTTAAGAGGACACTGAATTTTAAAAACGACAAAGCTGAGAAAGGGGAAGAGAAGGACCTGGACGTGGTGACCTAGAGTGATGGGGCGCCTGCTGAGGAGGACCTCTTGGGGCCCCACTGCTACTATGACAAGTCCAAGTCCTTCTTTGACAACATCTCCTCTGAACTCAAGACCAGTTCCAGCCAGACTACGTGGGCTGAGGAGAGCAAGCTCAACACGGAGACCTTCGGGGCGTCAGGGAGGTTCCTCTGAGGCTGTAGTTTCTAGGGTGGATTTCGAGGGGGCAGGGGCAGCGGTGCAACCCACCATAACCCGACTTCCCACAGAGCTGGGACTGGCAGGGTGTCAGGAGGTGGCCGAAGTTTCTTGATGAAGCAGTACCGGCGCAAGGCCACGTCTACGAGGCCAATGGTGAACGCTGCACTTACTGGGGGAGACACGGTCACTTCATTCACTGAGCTTGGAAAGTCCCACGCTACCACTTACATTTTGAACTAAACTTGGACATGATCTGAGATGTCCCAGTCTATTTTTCCTTTTTAGTTGTGCACAGCCTGATTCTAAGTTTTGGTGTTCTGTAGAAAGGTTCTAGAGTGGAAGTCAGATCCTCACTTTGTGACCTTTCTTGGACAGCTTTGACTTTGAAGGTGGAACCAAATTTCATTTGGCAAATGTGAAAAAAAAAAAAAAAGAACTAAAAGAACTTGCAGCTCACCACCACTTAAACAGAAAGCAATCTGATGGTGGCTTCATCTGGATATGTATGGTCTTTACGATATACAACCATCTCTGTGCTACTCGAGCCAGTTTCTGCCAATGATTTCCAAGTGGATCCCATATTATTTTTGTGACTGGAAATGAAGTTTTATAGACTTTATAAAGATAATAACAATGTCTATAACATATGGATATGATATATCACAGTTTCATAAACTGCAAATAGAACAGTTTTATTATCATTCACGGCTCATACTTACAGGGGCTCACTCTTTGCAGGTATTGAACAAAGAATCTCTCATTGATTTCTAATAACCCTCTGGGGCAGTTACCATTACCATCTCTATCAGAAAGATGAGGGAACTGCAACAGAGAGAAGTAAAATATACTGTCCAAGGTCATTCCACTAATAAGTGATGCAGCTGAGACCTGGACACAAGCAGTCTGAGTCACAGACCATGGCCAGGATTCTAAAACTCCCTCAAGAATATTAAACAGCTCAGGCAAATCATTAAATCAGAGAAGGTGTCAAGGCCATCTCCATGCCTGAGATAATAGTGGGGGTAATCCAAAACATGAATAGAGCAGTATAAAAATTAAGAATATATTGAAGTCTGCTACTGCTTTTTGCAAAAAGCCTAAATACAGAAGACTATATGGGAGAAAGGGGAAGCTCGTACTAGTGATTTCAGAAGAATCATTTTTCTGAGTCACATGATGTTTTCATGAGATTCTCCACCATTCGTCTCCCTCAGAAAGAGACGTAGTCAATGGCTAGTGCCTGTCTCTGCAAAGGCTGCAGTGAAGGGACCACCATCATGGCAAACTGCTCCCCCAATCTCATGCCCACTGTGTAGAGCAGTGTTCCATCCTCAGATTGGAGTTGCCATCTGACACTTACTTGAGACCCCACTTCTTTTTAACTTTTTATTTTGTATTAGTTTACAGCCAATTAACAATGTTGTGACAATTACAGGCGAACAGTGCAGGGATTCAGCCATACTTATACATTAATCCATTCTCCCCCAACCTTCTCTCCTCTCATCTAGGCTGTCACATAGCTTTGAGCAGAGTTTCATGTGCTATAAGTAAATCCTTGTTACAGGTTATCCATTTTTACATGTCCATCCCAAACTCCTTAACTATCCCTTTCTCCCATTCTTCCGTCCAGCAACCACAAGTTCATTTTTTAAGTCTGTGATAGACCCAACTCCTTTCTTGTTCTGGCCCTATTGTAACTCACCAGTAATCCTAGACCAATCACCAAACTAACTTCTAAATCTGTTCAATGGGTGAATAATACCTGCTCTATCTCCATCAGAAGAGTTAAGAGATAACAGGGCCACCTAAAATTTCTATCAACTCTTTTTCTTTTCTTTTTCTTTCTTCTCTTCTTTTTCTTTCTCCCTTCCTTCCTTCCTTCATTTTTTCCTTTCTTTTCCTTTCCTCTTTTTTTGGCCACTACTTGCCAAAAAGGACTTTAAATGAAATTTCAATAAACTGGACTCCCCACATCAAGCAATAAGCTGGACAGAAACAGGGTAGCTGGTACATGGAAACCCATCACCTGAACTTAAGCTTATCCTCATCACTGCTGGATGCTGACCCTTAATATTTGCCACCAGCACCCCAAAACTGAGCAAATATTTTTCAAGCAGTTATTTTGTACCAGGGACTAAGATAAGCATTCTGAAGTGCTGTGTTTCCTCATAACAGCCTTAGTAGGTAACTGCTTGGAAGAAGGGTATTATCAACCTTTCTTTAACATATACAAAGACTAAGCTTAGAGAGAAAGCATTTTTTCTCAAAGTTGCAGCGTGTGGTCAGGGGAACAGGGACTTGGACCTGATCCACCTGTTCATTACTGTGTTAGAGTGAGGTGTGATCAAGAGGCTAAACCGCAATATCCTTAAGGCTTCTCCACATCACTGTGTGCAATTAAGCAGTATCAATGCTGTTATTTGTGTGAACATTTTCAAAGAGGAACTAATTCAGAGCAGAATGTGCTTAGTGGTTGCCATCAGACAGCTTCTACATCACCTTTTCCACAGCCAAGAAGCGGACAGCCACGGATTTGCTATTTCCCTCCTCTCCTGCTTTTGTCTATTTCATCTGCCCTTACTCTCAGTCTTACCCAGCCTATGGGACTGGCCTATAGGGGATTAAAAAATATTCCTTACTCTCTGCCAAAATAATAGGCATTTCTCTCTTTCCTGCCTCATTTGATACAAATAAACTGCAGGAAATGGGGTATTCCAGTCTTTCTGGGCCTTTGAAAAAGTTGCAATGATACAGTCCAAAATGAAAAAAAAAATTACTGCAGAATGACGAGATTCTACTTTTGTCTCATTATAGGAGCACCAAACATTAAGTTAAATCATGAGTGACCATAGTCTGGATTTTTATAATTTTCACATTAATTATCATTTGTCTCACAAGTGACATATGACCATAGTGATGGCAAAACATTCCACTTGTAGCTTCACCTCTAGAGAAAGAAGGCTATTTATTGACTGTTCTATACATAGCAGGCTATATTTTATATGGGATTTTTTGTTGTTAGAGGGTAGGAAAAATGATAAATACCTAGAATACTTGCCCTGGAGATGTTACCACATCATTCTGTATCACCTGCATCTTTCAGGGTGTACCACTAGCAACCAGTTTGAAAGCTGTATTCTTTTGGAAGCTTTATTCAAAGTTAGTGAGAAGAGAATATGCCACATCTTAATGAGAATGAGAATACTACTTCAAACCACTGTCTCTGATTCAAATCTCCAGTATAATTTGGGAAACTGTAAATTCAACTTAACATTCTGTACTACCCTGTCTAGTTAACAATTCACTGACAGTAAAACATTCATATTTAATCTTTAAGGAAAGTGATCATTTATTTATGGTCTCATGGAAGCCAATAATTCCAAAGACTTTTCTATTGACTTTTTTTTTTAAGATTTTTTTTGATGGAGACTATTTTTAAAGACTTTATTGAATTTTTTACTGTTTTATGCTTCTGTTTTATGCTTTAGTGTTTTGGCCAAGAGTCCTGTGGGATCATAGCTCCCTGACCAGGGACTGAATCCACACTCGCCGTATCGAAAGGCAAAGTCTTAACCACTGGGCCACCAGGGAAGTCCTGCCATTGACAATTGAAAATCTTAATGGTTTGTTTCTGCCCACTTTCAATTTTCATCTCTTCTAAAATCATTTGTTTACTTTGGCAAAGGGAGTTGGACTAGTTTGTAACTACATACATCACACCTCTATAAACCTAGTCAAAAATCAAAAACCAAAAGAAAATAAAAATCTTTCTACTCTGTTCCACATGAAAGAGGATAAGTCTAGTTTAAGTTATGTTTAATGACAGAGCAAAAGAAAACAAAACAAAACAACATGCATTTAAATATTTCAAAATAAATCAACAGTGAGGATGCCTACTTAAACCTTTTTAGGTTTCCTAATAACCACTTCTGCTTTGAGAATGAAATGGCTGGTGACATCACTGACGCAATGGACATGAACTTGGGCAAACTTCAGGAGATGGTAAGGGACAGAGAGGCCTGGAGTGCTATAGTCCATGGGGTTGCAAACAGCTGGACACGACTAGGAGATTGCACAACAACATAATAATCAACCATTGGGGTCAAAGACAAAATTGCCTTTAGCAGTCAAATGCTTCTCCCCAATGGTAGCTTTCTGATACTCCAAGCCCTGTTCCCCTGAGAACACAGGCACAGACTGCACGGAAGCTAGAGGGAGCCTTGAGATCACTGTTAGTCCAATTGTTTTCAAGTTCATACACAGAATAATGAGGCTTCTTGGGGACTGGTGAGGGATTAGAAAAAATAGGGCTGACTCTGGCTCTGCCCCAACTTCCACCAGAGAAATTTCAGCTCATCTAATTTATTTCCTGGGCTTCCAGATGAACTTTTGTTTGAAAAAGGATTTCATCTAAAAACATATGCTTTGAAAAAGTCCCATTCTGTCCATTTCTTTCACATTAGGAAGGAGGTAAATAAAGGCCATGAAAATCTATGACTGATCCCAGATTGCAGAATAAGTGACTGGCCTAGCCAGGGTTACAGCCAACCATGGGCTCTGAGTCATGTTCTCCAGAGTAAGCACTGTTCCCAGGTTGCAGAGGACACAGCTCCTAACAGACACGTCCCTGTCCTCATTCAGGAACGTGCCCGGGTCTGTCTGTTACCACTCTTCCGGGAACTGCCCGCAGTTCTGGGGACAGGCTCACAGATGAAGTAGTGATCTTACTCTTGTTCTCAACATTTTTAAAATACTGAGAGGCCAGGGACAGGAAAGCAGCCAGAGCCCTGCTAATTTAAGATGAAAAATAAAACCTTTCTGAAGTTGAGTGCAAATCCATAGAAAACAATGTTTGCTTGATAAAATTTTAATTTACCCTCAAATTAGGATGGAAGCAGGATCCATCCGGCTTGCTGTGATCTTCATTCTTAAAATCTTGTTATTTAGCCAGACACAGCTGAGCTCCCTGTGTGAGGTCCAGCTCCAGGGCCGCCCTAGTACTCATCAGGATAACAGCCTCAGCCTGGGAGTGCATCCTGGATAAATATCGCCGTCACCAGCTCTAGGAAGGTGGGTTCCACTTTTTGTAAAATGTGATGAAACCATAGTGTGAGCAACAAAAACTGATAAATTAGACTGAACTATTCCAGCTATCCCTAGAGCCTCTGATTTACAAAGGCATCCTTCAAATAACATTACATTACATCTTTGATCATTAAGTTGTGTCTGACTCTTTCTGACCCCATGGACTATGGCCCACCAAGGGGCTTCTCAGTCCATGGAATTCTCCAGGCAAGAAGACTGGAGTGGGTTGCCATTCCCTTCTCCAGTATTTAAATAGACTCCTAAAAAAATCCTAGTTGCCATGCACTAGGTAAGTATCAAAACAAATTATCTTACCTATATGTACCCCAGCTTTCTCACCTATAAAATGGAGATAATTAAAGCACCTACCCTATGAGGTGTTGCAAGAATTTCAGTAAACAGTTCCTGGTGTATATAGTAACCTCTATATAAACATTAGTCATTGTCATTGTTGTTACTCTTATTTTGTTTAAAAAAAAATTAAGTGTTAGCAAGGCCAGGGATGGGAAAGAGGAGCCCTGCCAATTTAAGATTAAAAATGAAATTGTTCCGAAGTTGAATGTAAAGCAATAGAAAATAATAATTGTTTGATAGAAGAATTGGAATTGGAATTGACAGATTGGGGTGATAGTTGCACTGCTTTTCTGCTCAAACCTGACCTGAGCGGCAGCTTCACCATCACCTGGGAACTGGTTAGAAATGAATCTATCTCAACATCGAACTCTGCTCCCACTTACTGGATTAGAATCTGCTTTCTAACAAGATGTCTAGGGAATTTATGTGCATGTTAAAGTTAGAGAAAGGCTACTCTATGGCACATACTAAGGTTTCAGCACTTGCATGTTAAAGGAATAAGACCCCATTCTGTAGTTATATCTCCATGTGAATAGCAAAAGTGTCAGTTGCTCAGTTACGCCCAACTCTTTTGTGACCCCACTGACTGCAGCCCACCAGGCTCCTCTGTTCATGGAATTCTCCAGGCGAGAATGCCAGAGTGGGTAGCCATTCCCTTTCAAGGAGATCTTCCCAACCCAGGGATCGAACCCAGGTCTCCCACATTGCAGGCAGTTTCTTTATGAATGAGCCAACTGGGAAGCCCATTCCTTCTCTTAAATCCTATACCTCCCATGTTAGAGGGTTTCAACCAACCTAAGTCTTAAGGTAGATGCTCCTTTCATGAGCCAGAATAATAATATGTCAGGAGGGCATCAGAGGAGTGAAATCACCTCTTGTTAGTAATGTCATCATCAACAGCTAACACTTACTGAGCTCTTAAAATACGCAAGGATTAATGCAAGGTGGTTTCTATATGTTCTCAGTGAACACTAACAATACTCTTTCAAATATTACTGTGTCCATTTTACAGATGAGGAAACTGAGGTTCAAAGAGGCTACATCACTTTCTTTTGTCCAAGTTGAATGGGGGGAAAAGGTCTTTCTGGAATTTACTCTTTTTCTCAAAATTGATGCCTAGAACATCGTAATCAAGTGAAGTGGGAAGCTGTAATTATCTCTCTTTTTAGGTAAAGAAAACCGAGACACAGAGAGGGTGAATGCATGATGTAAAGTCCACAACCTGAAACTTAGGTCAGAACGAGGTCCATGAGGATACTAGTTTTTCAGATTAAAAATTCTGCTGCTAGAGATGCCAACAATAATATAATGGCATTGAAGAGATAGGGGGAAATAAATAAAATTTAAAGAAAGGTTTCCATACATGAAGCTCTGTACAGTCGAACCAAGGAACTTCCAATTTTAATACCTGAAGTCAAGGTCTTACTGGGGTGTCAGCCTCTTTGGCAAACCAGCACGTCCAGATTTTTATTGCTGTGACTTGCGTCAACTAAGCCCTTATCAGCACACATCTCAGCTAACATCTTACACAGTGTTATTCTTGCACACCTGTGAAATTCTCCTAATTACAGTCTCTCTGACTTCTTTCACCAGCTCTCCGTCCAAGTTTGATATCCAAAGAGTTCAGAATTCAACAAGACTAGTCAAAACCATTCTTAGACAGTAGTCACGTCATAAAGTCAAATACACAGGTTCAGAACCAAGTGATCAGGACCACTTACCCAGGCCCCAGTGAATGCCTGCTTCCTCTGGCCCTGAGGGCAGCAGGGAAAGAATCAGGATTTATTGACTAAACACTTTAGAGAAGGAAATGACAACCCGTTCCAGTATTTTTGCCTGGAAAATCCCATGGATGGAGGAATCTGGTAGGTTACAGTCCACTGGGTCGCAAAGAGTCAGTCACAACTGAGTGACTTCACTTTCTTTCTATATTGGTTTCTGAGAGCTGTCACCAAAAAAATAAAAAATAAAAAAATACCACAAACTAGGCTGATTTCAACAATAGAGATTTACTTTCTCATGGTTCTGAAGGCTGGAAGTTCAAGCTCAAGGTGTTGGCAGCTTTGATGAGGCCTCTCTCCTTGGCCTGCAGATGGCCACCCTTCTGCTGCGCCCCAGCAGGGCCAGCTGTGTGTGCGGACGTCTTGCTCGTGTCTTTCTTTCTCTGTGTCCCGGTGTCCTCTTCTTATAAGGACACCAGTCATATTAGATGAGGGCCCACCTTAACAACCTCATTTTAATTTAATGACATCTTTTTTTTTTTTTTGCTGTTCTGGTCTTCGTTGCTTTGTGAGGGCTCTCTCATTGAACTGAGTCATTGGGAAAGACCCTCATGCTGGGAAAGATTGAAGGCAGGAGCAGAAGGGAATGACAGAGGATGAGATGGTTAGATGGCATCACCAACTCAATGCATGTGAGTTTGGGCAAACTCCAGGAGACACTGAAGGACAGGGAAGCCTGATGTGCTGCAGTCCATGGGGTTGCAAAGAGTCAGACACGACTTAGTCACTGAACTGAGCTGAATTGAGGGCTCTCTCTAGTTGCAGCAAGCAAGCAGGGTCCTCCCTAGCCATGGGACATGGGTGTCTCATTGCAGTGCCTTTTCTTACTATAGCTCCCAGGCTCTAGAGCATATGCTTCAGTAGTGGTGATGGGCTTAGCTGCCCCACGGCATGTGGGACCTTCCAGGACCACAAATTGAACCTGTGTCCCCTATATTGGCAGGAGGATTCTTAACCACTAGACACCAGAGAAGTCCCTAATGACATCTTCAAAGGCCCTATCTCCAAGTTCATGTACATTCTCAGGTCCTGTGGGGGGTGAGGGAGGGTGTCACAGTATGAATATGGGGAGCACACAATTTAGTTCACAGCTGATCATGAATAGATCTTTTCCTCCACTGTCACTAAGCCCTAGAGCCGGGCTGAGGCCTTCTCAACCAGTTTGGGTTCAATAAGAAGCAAGAACCTGCAATAATCTGAATCTCTCACACCCGTGACCCAGACCACTCTGGAGGGAGACTGAAGAGGAGGGATTTCCAGACAGAGACCTTTTCTTTTCAGTCTATGCAGCCTAGGTTCTTCCCTGCCCCCGCTAATCACGAGTTCAGGTGAGGTCACTCTGAGTTGGCTTTTTAACAAAATTTAAATGGTGCTTCTAAAACCGGCCTAAGTCAGGGACATGAACAATGACTACAGTACTAAAAAGTTTGAACTGGAAAGGACTGGAATCTGGCCTCGTGCGAGGCCTCTTGTGCCCGAAGGCACATGCTCCCGAGTGGTGAGTTGCTGAGTCCTGGGAGCTGGCACTGGACTTCCCAGACAGCTGCCCCGTGCAGCAGGACCACCTGGAGGTGAGAGCCAGCCCCGGCCAGCCCACTCAGCACCACTCCCCCCGGGGGCAGCACCAGGAGAGGGCAGAGAGTAGGAGGGAGGGAGGGCAGCACAGAGCAAACTCATCAGGAGGTGCAGGCTTCACACAGGGGGTGTGCAAACACTCCAAACAACGAAGCAGACATTAAGCTCCTGGGCGTCTACACCATGAGACCGTAGGAACAGAACAAGACTAAAAGTGAGAGTGCTGTTTGCTATGAAAACGAAAACCCACACATCGTTAGTCTAATAAACCTCATTAATGTAGACTGCCCTAATTTTCAATTTTAGTAATTCAACTATTCCTGACATCATTAATTTTTAAACTTAGATCTGAAAACCTTTCCATGTTGATATAAAATTCCATACTCTTTCTAGGGGTTTTAAAGGTTGTTTTGCCATTTCATTTGGTATATGATACGGACTTGAAAGTAAACATTATGTTAGATCAGTATATTACTAAATGTATTGAAGATTATATTGTAGAGATCTCTTGCACAGAGGCAATGCAGAATATGAAACTAGAGAGGAAAATGACACCAGCAAGAAAACACAGGGAAAAATTAATTCCCAAATAGAAATTTCCTTATTAATCCTCTATCAATTTATGAATACCTATGAAGAAACAACTAAGAGTCACTAGACTTTTAGTGCATTTGAGGAAAATTCACAGCACAAAATAGCACCAAGATGAAAATATAACCACATAATTCTAGAGGATATACATAATTCATACAACAGACGAGGACCTAAATAAAAATTCAAATTCAATTCATATCATCTGAGGTATTTGAGAACACACTGTATCCATGAAATAAAAATGGGAAAAGATTAGAGGAGCAAGTGGAGAAAAAGAGAGTTTGGGGAAATTAAAAATGATTGTGACAATAAAAAGAAATTCAATAGGCAGGCGAGGGGAAAACTTTCAGAAGATTTCCAAGAACATAGAACAAAATATAAGAGAGATTGAAAATATGAAAGAAGAATTAAGAGAGATGAAAGATACCCAGTATTCATTTAATAGAAATCTCAGAAAGATAATACAGAGAAGAGGGGGGAAAATAACACAAGAAAATTCCCCAGACCCAAAGAAAGACACAGGTCTTCATACTGCATGGGCAAACCAGGTTCCAAAAAGGATGAAGAAGAAAGACAAATAGCAAGACATATCTTGGTAGAACTTCAAACCTTTGAAGATATAAAGAAGATCCTTAGAGCTCTCTGAGTCCACATCAGGTTACCAAGAAAGGAAAAGGACTCAAGCTGCTGTCAGACTTGGCAGACATTCTGGATTTCAGAAGACAGTGGAACAAAGCCTTTAAAGCTTTGGGGAAAACGTGGCTTTGAATCTGGATATGTATACCAGGTCAATTAAGCCCATGAGCAAAATAAGGCATTTTCAGATACGCAAGGATCCCTCTCGTGCATCCTTACTGAAAAAAAGTTTGACTCCAAAGGAAAAATTTATCCTCAGATATAAAACTATAGATTTCAAGAAAGTGCAAAATTAGTTTAAGAATAAAATGATGGTGGTGTTGGTAGGCCAAGGGAGGGCAATGGAATCCCACAATGACAGCTATGCAATAGATCTAGCAACATAGTTAGAACACAGTCAGAAGTCCAAGAAAACATCTCCAAGAAAGTAGATCTCATTCAACAAGTTAGTGTGATTAAGAAAATGGAGAATTTTAGTGATGATATTCATTTTGCTTAGCAAGAATAACACAGAATTAAGATTAAAAGTCTTGTGTAGATTAAACATCTGCATAAAAAATCATGGTGCAACTAAAGTAACATAATTTTGAGCAAAAAAAAGGATTATGAAAAAGGAACCTTTGATGATGCTTAAACATCCTCTTAGAGCAAAACAGAATTAGTGCCCCAAAGAATTCCTTCTCTACAGGTCCAATCACATACCTGCTTTGCAATGAAGAATATTTACATACTTTCAATGTTATAAATGCTTTCTGTTGGTTTTTCAGAGTTCAAAATCAACTTATAATAAATAGGAAAGCCTGAAAGTTAGAAGATTTACAATACTATAAACCTTGACAATGTAAAAGTAAGGTATAGAGGAGAGTAGTGAGAAGGCAGAAAAAGTGGGTAAGAGAAGAAAAGTGAGGTGAAGGACTGGGAATTTCCTCCTTTCACATCATAAGGAGTCAGGAGATAATATCTAAACTCAGATAAAAAATAGGGGCTTCCCTGGCGGCTCAGAGGTTAAAGCGTCTGCCTGCAATGAGGGAGACCCGGGTTCGATCCCTGGGTCGGGAAGATCCCCTGGAGAAGGAAATGGCAACCCACTCCAGTATTCTTGCCTGGAGAATCCCACAGATGGAGGAGCCTGGTAGGCTACAGTCCACAGGGTCACAAAGAAACCTCAGATAAAATATAGCAGTATGTAGTTTAGAGTTACAAAGACAATCAACAGTAGAATTAAAACTGATAAAACTCTGCTGCTGCTGCTGCTGCTCCTGCTAAGTCGCTTCAGTTGTGTTCGACTCTGTGTGACCCTATAGACGGCAGCCCACCAGGCTCCGCTGTCCCTGGGATTCTCCAGGCAAGAACACTGGAGTGGGTTGCCATTTCCTTCTCCAATGCATGAGAGTGAAAAGGGAAAGTGAAGACGCTCAGTCGTGTCCGACTCTTTGCGATCCCATGGACTGCAGCCTACCAGGCTCCTCCATCCATGGGATTTTCCAGGTAAGAGTACTGGAGTGGGTGGCCACTGCCTTCTCCGAATGACTCTAGAAGTGAGTAATAAGGTTCCGAGTTTAAGAGACATTGCTGAAAGAAATGCAAATGCTAACATATTACTTAGAATTATGCTTCCCTGCTGGCTCAGACAGTAAAGAATCGACCTGCAACGCAGAAGACCTGGGTTTGATCCCCGGGTCGGGAAGATCCCCTGGAGGCGGGCATGGCAACCCACTCTAGTATTCCTGCCTGGAGAATCCCCATGGACAGAAGAGCCTGGTGGGCTACAGTCCGTGGAGTCACAAAGAGTCAGACCTGACTGATTGACTAAGCACAGCACATTATTTAGACTTATAGTAGTCCTCATTAGAAGTAAAAAAAAAATTTTTTTAAACAGTTATATCTGTTATAAAAGGGCAATACAAGAAATCCTTGTGGTAATGAAACTGCTTTATATCGTGGTTGAATCAGTGTCCAAACACTGACTGTGATAGTATACCGTGAAACCTCAAGGTGTTGCACAGTTCAATGACAGAATTAAGCAAAATTTTATTTTAGTAATTATATTCTTAATTCTAGCAAAGAATCCTACAAAGTTAATACATGTTTTTCTTTTTCCAGCTTTACTGACATTTATTGACAAATAAAATTGTAAATGTAAAACTTACATGATCAATAGATTTTCTACAAAGGTCCCAAGGCAATGCAACCAGGAAAGGAGACTTTTCAACAACTGGAACAACTGGCTATCCATGTGGGAAAAAATTGAACCTCAACCGCTCCCTCACAGTTCACACAAATTTATTTTGAGTTGCATGGCAGATGTAAATCTAAATCCAAACCTATAAAGCTTTTGGAAGAAAATATAGAATACCTTTCTTCCCTTGGGTCAAGCAAAGATTTCTTGAATAGATAGGATACAAAAAAAACACAAACCATAAAAACTGATCAATTAAACTTCATTGAAATTAAAAATTCTGTTTTTTAAAAGGGACTGTGAGAATAACTAGGCAAATCTCAGGCTAGGAAAAAAAAACACTTGCAAAACATAAAGGAGACAAAGAACTTGTATTCAGAATATATTTTTAGAAAGTACTACAACTCAATAAGGAGACAACACAATTTAATAGTGGGGGAAAAAACTTGACCGACACTTCACAAAGAAAGATATGCAAATACCCATTAAGCACATGAAAAAGTTTTTAAATAATTAGTTACCAGGGAAATACAAACTAAAATCACAATAGGATGCCTCTTTACCAAATTAAAATACTAAATGTTGATGATGATGTAAAACAACCAAAACTCTAATAGGTTGTTAGTGAGAATATAACTTGGTAAAACAACTTCAGAAAAAAGGTTGTCATTTCCTGATAAAGTTAAACATACACCTCCCCTTGGCCCAGCAATTCCACATCTAGATCCTTATTCAAAGGAAATGAAAAAAATCCACAAAAAGACTTTTTGGAGTATTTTAATAGCAGATTTAATCATATTAGTGAAAAATCATATTAAAAAGTCAAATCTCCATTGATAGCATGAATAAACAAATTGTGGTATAGCTGTATAATGAAATACTATATTTAGCAATAAAATGGAATGACTACTTCTACATACAAGGACATGGGTGAATCACACAGATCTTATTCTGAGCAAAAAATGCTTTATACAAAAAGATACAAATCCTTTACATGAAGTTCTACAAGGGGCAAATCTATTTAGAACTATGGTTGTCTAGGGGTAAGAGAATCACTGACAGAAGACACAAGGGAATACCTGGGGATGTGGAAATGCTCAATATTGTGATAGAAATTATATGGATATATCCATTTTAAAAAATCTTATAGGTAAGATCTGCACATTTCAATGTACGCCAATTATACCTTTAAAGAGTAACTTAAAAATAATAGAGGGGGTGGAAATTTAGATCAAACAAGAATGGTAGAGTGTTGCTAACTGAAACTGGGTGATGGACATGTGAGGTTCATTATACTATTTTGTTTATTTTTTATTACGGAAGTCTTCAAAAACACGCTGAGGAACAAAGGTACAATGAATTTTAACTTTGTATATGGCAACATGATCAGATAGACGCTTAGAATTCTAATATTTAAACTTAAACATTCAAATTTTACTACTTTTATTATTTTATTATTAAATTTTTTTTAATGGTAAGCTAAAAAGATAAGATTTCAGCCTGTTATTTCCAAGCTTTTCTCTCTTAATACCACATTATAAGTGAGGAAAATCTTTACTGCTAGTAAGCAAAAAAATGAATTGCAGATAATCATTAACTAATTATCATTCTAAAATATTGACTTTTGAAACATAGGTAATCCAGTGATTTACAGCAGAATTTTACTTAGATGAGTGAAATGCATGAACATGGTGAAGATCATAGAGTATGCAGAATTTTAAAAGGTGTTCATTACAAAAGTGATTCACTTGTATTTTATCATCAATGTTCTCCACATTTCTTATCTTTACCCAAAAGTCTATCATGACTATACATTAAAGAGTATATGAGTAAGAATAAAAACACTTCATAATGATAAAACATTTAATATCCCTAGAAGTTTTCATATAAATAAGAAGTCAACTCCACCAATTAAAATTCACTTTCACTTACTAGGCATTCAGTAACTCTCAAGCCATTTGTTCTTAAAAATAATATTTAATTACTTGTTGATTTTTAATAGAAATCATATAGATACCATTGCTTTTAAATATATGGATTACATGAGCAGCTAAGTAAACTAATTTAGATATTTGTAAACACTAACAGAGAAACTATATTATATATAATTAATGCTGAATGAAACAATAGTTATCCACAGAATAGCCTTTGTGAAATACAGTACTATGAGTTTACAAACTTAGAAATAAAATAAAATTATCTATGCTCCTTCTGTTCGTCCTTCATACTCCCTCCCTCACAGACATACTTTCTACCCAATGATCAAAAGAATTTTACTTGCCTTCAATGCTCAGCTTAAAGACCACTTCTCCCTTGAAGCTATCCCTTCCAATCCCTGACTACATTCATCACACTACCTTGTGCTGCTACAGCAGGTTGTCTAACCTCTTTGCCTTATAGAATTGTTTGTTTATATGTGTGTCTTCCAGTAGGTCTGTGTTTTAACTGGTAGTGGATGAAGTGACAGGTATTATTGTACCCATTTTACAGATGAGAAACCGAGGACTGATCAAGATGAAAAAACTTTCCCTAAGGCTCCATCACCTACAATGGCAGCCTCAGGACCCCAGTATACACTGTCTGTCTCTCAAGCTTAAAGACTGCAAGAAACTGTCCTTTGAAACTCCTATGCCATTTAGGGTTTAATCATCTTTTTTGCCTCCAAAGTACCTGGTCTGTGCTTTACACATTACATATGCTATAAGCGCTAGCTGAATTTGATCTTAATTTACATTATGTACTGTGAGAATAGACTTTATTTTTTAGGCTCCAAAATCACTGCAGATGGTGACTGCAGCCATGAAATTAAAAGATGCTTGCCCCTTGGAAGAAAAGCTGTGACCAACCTAGACAGTATATTAAAAAGCAGAGACATTACTTTGCCAACAAAGGTCTGTCTAGCCAAAGCTATGGTTTTTCCAGTAGTCATGTATGGATGTGAGAGTTAGACTATAAAGAAAGCTGAGCATCAAAGAATTGACACTTTTCAACTGTGGTGTTGGAGAACTCTTGAGAGTCTCTTGGACCACAAGGAGATCCAGCCAGACAACCCTAAAGGAAATCAGTCCTGAACATTCATTGGAAGGACTGATGCTGAAGCTGAAACTTCATACTTTAGCCAATCCTTTGGCCACCTGATGTGAAGAACTGACTCATTGGAAAAGACCCTGATGCTGGAAAAGATTGAAGGCAGGAGGAGAAGGGGACAACAGAGGATGAGATGATTGGATGACATCACTGACTCGATGGACATGAGTTTGAGCAAGCTCTGTGAGTTGGTGATGGACAGGGAGGCCTGGCATGCTGCAGTCCGTGGGGTCGCAAAGAGTCGGACACGACTAAGTGACTGAACTGAACTCAACTGTGAGGATAAGGTATTGAACTAAAGGAATTTTATCAGTTCACTCATTCGAACAGAGCGCAGAGGTTCCAAGCAGAGGGGCATGTCCACCGCTGCCCTCTGCTGGAGAGCCAGTTCTTGCACAAGAGTTGCATGCCTTTTCACTAGAGTGAGTTTGACTCCTTTTCAGTGTATCTGCTAAATCCTTACCCCTAGAGGAATCTGTGGATTTTCTTTGTAGAAATAGTAAGCACGGTGTACACTCACATGCCCAGGAATGCCATTAAAAAATATTTGACTTTTGCTCCCATGAAACACAAATGTCTTCTTGGTGTGGTTAGCATCAGCAAGGACCAACTTTTGAATGACAGGAATTCTATCTGTGAGCCTAAATTCAGGCTGCCATATGCCACCTGTACTTGGCATTTCTGTGATTTGGCTTCTGTAGTTACTCAGTGATTCAAACAATTTTTCTCTCCTTCCCTGTTTCTCCCTGCCACACACACTCTATCGCTTATAACATTGCATCTCTGCAGTATCTTGGAGTAACAAGAGCTTAAATCATGGCAACATAAACTGTAAAAAAGTACCTTAGAGTTCTTCTCAGTAGAATATTTTCATGAGTGGGGATTATCTGTAAATCTGCTTTGGCCAGCTACTAAACTAGAATTTAGATTATGCATTACCTATTGGCAGAGCTGTCCTAATGCCCAGTTTCAGGCTTTCCTTTAAATTGCTTCTAGCTCATTTATTTTTCATACCATTTTCAATAAAGTGATTCATAGGCAAAGCCTGCCTTTGGTCATTCTGAAAAGAAAAAAAGAGAGTAACTTAACAAGCAGGGCAAATCAGTCTCTCCCTTCCTGAGTGGGGGCCAGTGTCTTTTTTTTTTTTTTCTGGCATGTCTGGGAATGTGAAAGTACACTTTGTTAACGGCTATTTCCACAAAGAGAATCCACAGATTGTTTCCAAGGATAACGATTTAGTGGATCATTGACCCTAATAAGGAGTCAAGTCCAATTTCAGTGAATTCTGGTTCTCAAAGACACACTCATGAATAGTTCATCCGCTGAAGTGGAAAAGCTGCTTTATAATTCCTTTCATGTATACCAGTCTTAAGACTTTTTTAAAAAACTGGGTAATTGTGCCAAAAATTTGCACCCTCACCAAAATACTTTAAACAATATGAAATACTTAAACAAGCGAGGCAATAAGAAACAAAAGTATGACATTGCCTTTCTTTTTAATTAGTGTCAGGTCTAGTTCTTAAACTAAACACATGCAGAGTCAGCTCAGAATCAGCTGAGAAGTATCTGGATCATACCATGACCTCCAAGGAGAGATGTACTTACACCACTGCAGGTAAAGGGGTATGCGTGCGCATGCTTAAGGCTTCTAGGTAAGAACACGGGGAATGTTTTTAAATGACAAAACAAGACAGGCAGAATTCTGACTTGACTAGAGCCAACCAGTCTGAGATGTGTTTTAAAGCAGTTACCACACAAACTATAAAATAAAATGAACACAATTTATTGGCAAATAAATTGACTTTAAATTAGGGACTTCCCTGGTGGCTCAGTGGTAAAGAATCCACCTGCAGGGGAACCACAGGAGATGCAGGTTCGATCCCTGGGTGGGGAAGATCCCCTGGAGAAGGAAATGGCAACCCCCTCCAGTATTCTTGCCTGGAGATTTCCATGGACAGAGCAGCTTGGCGGGCTATAGTCCATGGGATCACACAGAGTCCGACATGACTGAGCAACTGAGCATGTAAATTAGGATACAAAGCCAACAAGTGTACCTGCTGGGCATCATCTTACATTCCAAAGTCAGATGTTAATGCCCAGGGTCCCTGAGGGGATGGGTCACCGCCAGGAAGGGTATATATTATGAGGGTAAGACAGACTTTGAATAGCTGAAATGGGAGGAAATATTCTTTTAAAAAAAAAAAGCTTTTCTTTTTTGCAGAGGTTGAACCTGTTGAATAAGGATGATAGAAAAGGGGGAGAACTAGAGATGGTTTGGGAAAAGCAAATACAGAAGACAGACAGAAAGAAAATGGAAGAAGTCATTCAACAAAAATTTACTCAGACCCTGGATGAGAAAGTCTGGGTACAAGACAGGCACAGAAACAAAAGTAACCCTTTTAAGACTTAGTGCCAAGATAAAGCAGAAGTGAAGCCACTGTATCTTCCAAAGACAATTATTTAAGACATCATTGTAATTTATGCAGGGAACCTTAACACCAGCAAGTATAACACAAAGTTTGAAATTTTATGAAATGTTTTACGTGCAGAAATCTTCAGTGCAAGGCCAAGGTTGTGGGTAGAGGGATGGTGGTGTAGATCAAATTATTTGCTAATACATTTCACTGGGTATTACCCTGAAACCTCTAATACAAGGCAGTCATCATTCTTACCATGAAGAATTGGATCCATTTAAAAATCACCAAGTCAAGTTCAAACCTTCAAAACTGAATCTCAAGTACAAGACTACACTCCTTCTTGATGTCACCCTCAGAATCTGAAAATCAATCAACCAAAATCTGCTGAGTATCTAGTACGTACAAAATAACAATCTATAATTAGATAAGAGGATGGAAAACGACATACAAGTTCAGCAAATTCAAAGGGTTAGGAAAACTTTGGGAATTGATTTAGGCACAAGACACTTCTAGAAAAGACCTGATCTTTTTTTCTTTTCAAGATTCATTCTGTCATCCAAGTTACATAAACTGCATTGTATTAGTAGCATCAGTACCAGATGACTGTCAGAGTTTTCTGGTACACCTTTATCCGTGGATAATCCTAGCTATGAGTTATTATTACCACCAGTGTTTACTGGTGAAAAGTTGACAAGTCGATGCATGTTCCAATATGCTGGAGCCGCCAACAACAGGCAGCGACAAATCCCAAGAGATCCTTTTCACAGGAGGAGTACACCAAGTGTGGTTTGTCGTCTAAAGGAGGAAAAAACTATCCTCTTTCTAGATGCCAGTGTGATGATGCTTGAGGCTAGAGACAGCCAGCACAGGTGCTCAGTTACGATAGGGAGAGGTCAGGTTATAAGAGATAACCTTTGGGGGGAATATTTTGTGAAAAGCAGAGAACTTGCTTTGTTGTTTAACTTGCCACATCCCCAAGGGGGTTTCGTTATCCTATTAACTCAATTACTATAAAGAGAATGGCCTACTCCTCCGATTCATTATGTTTCAAAGTTTAGTTCAACTTAAAAAAAAAAAAAATTAAAAACCCTGCCCAATCCTGTGGGAAGCCAAAACAACCTCTCCCTGGACGTCCAATAAGTCAGTAAGGGACCAGTAATAAATTCTCAGTCACACAGAGCAGCACTGTCAGAAGAAATACAATGCAAAACACATGTGTCATTTAAATTTGTTCAGTGACTACATCACAAAAGTAAAAGGAGCTTCCCTGGTGGCTCAGTGGTAAAGAATCTGCCTATCAATTCAGGAGACATGGGTTCAATCCCAGGTCCAGGAAGATCCCACATGCCACAGAGCAATTAAGCCAGTTCACCATGTCTACTGAGCTTGCTCCCTAGAACCCAGGAACCACAACTACTGAAGCCTGCGTGCCCTAGAGTCCATACTCTGCAACATGAGAAGCCATGGCAATGAGGAATCCACGCACCACTACTAGAGAACAGCCCTCAGTCTCTGCAACTAAAGAAAAACCCATGCAGCAACAAAGACCCAGCACAGTCAAAAATAAATAAATAAGCAAAATTATTTTTTAATGTAAAAGGAAACAAGTGAAATTAATTGTGACAGTTATTTTATTTAAACCAATATATCAAAATATATTTAGCCCAATATACTACCCCTTCAACAGAACTCAAGAGCCATGTGCAGTTAGTGGCTACTATCTGGGCAGTGCAGTCAGAGGCCATAATACCCCACAGAGTTTTCACTGTTTTACTAAACTATTTTGCTAATTGCTACTTTTCAAAGTCTATTTTGGTGGCAGGTCTTTTATCATCAGTGATGAAGGCAAAATATGGACAACTCAAAAAAGTCTTAGTGATGGGAAATCTTATTAAAAGCTTCTTAACCATATGGAAAACAGCATTTTAATAGAGGAACCACCACGGGAAGGATGCAAGGGTAAAGTGCACGCTGAGCTATCTCTAAATAAAGTGGTCCAGCTATTGGCACACATTCTAAAACAAAACCACCCCAACAGGCACTGGCCCAGGACTGTCACGTGACCATCAAGTAGCTATACCCTCTGAAGCCATCACCAAATTTCTTGGTCTAACAGGGAGTGTTACCCTGAAAGTGCTTTCTCCTACCTGTCATGTCCTCTCTCCAGGTAGCCTCTGCCACAAATGGCTCCTTGTCAAGCATGAGGCAATATGGAGAGATCCTCCTTTCATGGGACCCTAAAACCACATGCAACTGGTAATTGGAGGCAGCAGCGACGCACATGAAAATAAATAGTGTCTTTCTGGAGAAGGAGGAGGTCAAGAAACAGCAGAGGAAAAAGTAGAGAGAATGAAACAAAAGTGAATGAGTTAATTTAAAAAAGAAGTACTTAGTCTCCCTCAACATTTGAAGAAAGGTGGGAGAGAGGGAGGGATGGAAGGAGGGGAGGAGAAGGAACAAAGGAAGGAACAAAATGAAGGAATAAAATCTACCTATCCTAAAAGTCTCCCCTAGTTAGCGATAAAACCCAGCGTCAGCGTCTTAATGCTTGAGTGGGGCAGCAGACAAGTTTCCCAATGTAATTAACAGGAGTGGCTTTACCATGAAGCTAATGACACTTAAGCTACAAAGACTCTCACTTACAGGGACCTTTCAAAGTCCTGGGAAGAACCCTCATATTTTTGGCCGTAAGTCTGTTAAATTTCTGCACATGCATGCACACATACCCACAAAGATGTTTCAATCAGAATCTTTGAAGACTCCTCTCTTCTTTTCATTTTGACTTCCCTCTTTGCAGGTCAGTGTTGAAGTGGCACAGAGTATATTTTAAAAATCTGGCTAAGGAGAAGTTGAGTTAATCAACATTTAGTTTGGGGCTTTGTGGAATATATCGATGGGGTTCACAGTCACCTCTGTGTATTGTTACATAATTGCTAGCTAAATTGTTACATTATTGCTCGCTAAATGCAACTGCTAGCTATTGCAGTGTACAACTGACTACCATAGACACTCCTATCACGTACAATACTGACTCAGTGTCATGACATAAAGACATGAGACCAGAGGTCATGTAATAAGAATGTGTCTCACAGCAGCCAACACAAGAATTATGTGGGCACTAGAGGAGAAACAAGGTTTAAAATGTACAAAGGTCTATGGAAAAAACCTTCCAACCACCAGATATGTAAAATCAGAAGCAGAGATTCAGTTCTCATCAACACCGAAGTTCTCTCCTACCATAAATATACTTGATAATGAAACAGATGTAATTACCAATGCACCATACATTTTCAAGTAGACACTATGTGAAATCAAAATTATCAAAATTCTGATATTTATAGATCCAAAACTATAGCAGCAAATGTAACTGTGCAAAATTGCTTGTTTCATGTATTCCTGCTAGCAATACAAAAAGCAAATTTTAATAAGCTATGCCAGAAAGAAAAAGCATTTTTCTTTTCCCTATACAGAAAGTATTATAAAATTGTTGCTAAGTGAAGAAGCAATCAAAGAGTATGCCATCTAAAATGCAGGGGGAGAAGTATTACAAAGTTATGTCATAATATGCTTACTACTTAACTGCCTGTCACTCTGTATTGCATGATATTTGATAACTGTCACTTTTAAGAAAGAAATTTGACATTTCTTGTGATTTTTTTCTCTTCCTAAACATTCATCTTTATACCTAACTTTGTAGTCATAATTTTTCATTATTTTACCTAAGGAGGACTCCTAAAATAATACAATCTTCAGGTTCCGTAAAACCTTAGCAAAAAATAACTGGACATACTACCATCTTCACCAAGTGCATTCACACATACATAGGGATGCGTGTGCACATACACACACACACACACACACATTTACTTGAGCAAGAACTGCCATGTTGACCCAGGTCAAGGATACCACTGGACTTCCCATCCATTCCTCTCACTGGTTCAACTGCCAACAGATCCATCCAGAAGTGGAGTCACTTACAGGGTTTTGTCAACTATCAGAATTGTATTAACATGCAATCTTGACAGAATACACACTTTGGCTTTCCAGAAAGAAATATGTGGGTCCATATTGGCATTCCTTAAAATTCTAAAGACATTCTGACATGTCCCACTTAAAGTTGATCTAATTGCTCATACTTGCAGGAAAGTAGGTCTGAAAAGGGCCAGTCAATGATTATGATAATATTCAAGCTATTTCTATTTCATTTGGTGTCTGTAGTCTCTATAAGGTATCTCTTTCTGCCACAAGGCACCATGTATCCACTTGCCACAACAACTTGTAACAGAAGTCATCTAACTTCCAGTTGTCACAAGCAAGGCAATCAATACTGCTGTCCACCCTCTCCTTAGAAATTGGTTTCACTGAGAGTTTTGCAAAATTTTCTTTTGCTGATTGCCTTGCTTTCGGTCACCCCATTTCAAGTTACCATGAGCACTTCTGTTGAGATATAATGGATTTTTATAGGAACTGGGTATATTCCTTATCTTTTAATGTTCAATTTACATGGTGACAATATTGTAACCATTGAAGAAGCCACAAGGAAAGCTTAGGGTAGACTCGAGTTTCACAGTTACACATACCACTCTTGGATCAGGAAAGGCCAGGGTCTTGGCAGGAAACAGGTAGAATATTCAAACCGGATCATTCGAAAAGAGTTGCACAAAGTGGGTATTTACAAATGTATGGGAAGGGTTTAGGTAAACCTGCAAAGAACATGCACCACGTGAGGCTAGCTAGTTGTAGAGCTATTATCACTTATCCTCGGCCAACAGAGGTGAGGAGTAGAGAAGATACTAGAACCTGAAGTGGTTGGCTGAGTGGGGAGGGCTACCTGGCAGGAGCTCTGGCCATTAATAGAGGGACAGACAGCCAACGGTGACCTGGCAGGGAAGGAGTCAGGGGAACAAAGCCGACCACATTCTCCTCCCAATCTCAGATCTCCTGCCAGAGCCCCTCAGAGGCTGGACCCAACTCCAAGCAGAGGTCAAATGAGTCACTGATGCAGCTATAGAGGTGAGCCTAGAGCACAGAACAAGAGCGAAGGGTAGAGAGAGTGGAGCCCAAGGAACATCAGGAGGGTTTTCAGAGTGTCCTTGAGAATGAAAGGAAAAATCTCATTACAAAGCGTACTAATGCTATAGTTACACATTACAGTGGTTCCTTCATAAGACCTAAAAATTACACCATAGAGGTATACAGTGGTTTTCAAACCACCATGCGCGTGTGCTAAGTCACTTCAGTTGTGTCCGACTGTTTGAGACCCCCTAGACTGTAGCCTGCCAGGCTCATCTGTCCATGGGATTCTCCAGGCAAGAATACTGGAGCGGGTTGCCATGCCCTTCTCCAGAGCATCTTCCCAATCCAGGGATTGAACCTGTGTCTCTTCTGTCTCCTTCATTCACAGGCGTGTTCTTTACCACTAGTGCCACTTGGGAAGTCCAAAACCACCATAATAAATGCATAAGGTAAGAAATTAAAAAACAAAGACTACAGTGTATTACCGGCTGCACACAGACTGACTACATTTAGCCAAAGCTACCTTCTATTTGCCAGGCTCCCCAGGGTCATGCTGGCTTTCTTGGTTGAGTTTTCCAGTTTACTGTCAACACATGGCTGAGACACACATGCTAAGTGGATAAAAGTTAAGTAGATGACAGTTCACACTCAGATGCCACTAGTGTAAAATCTTAGCGATATGTGGAACAAGCTGGTACGGGCTGGTCAATGACACAGGAATATTTGGAGCTTCTTAGGGCTAAGTTGAATCTGCACAACAAAACTGTCATTGATTTTATATGGGGTTTTGTTTGTTTTTCTCTAAGTCGTGTCCGACTCTTTTGCGACCCCATGGACTGTAGCACGCCAGGCCCCCCTGTCCATGGGATTTCCCAGACAAGAATAGTGGAGTGGGTTGCCATTTCCCCCTCTGGGGATCTTCTCAACCCAGGGATTGAACCTGAATCTCCTGCATTGGCAGGAGGATTCTGTACCACTGAGCCACCTGGGAAGACTCAGGATTTACTAAGGAAGAGGGCACACTGGTATAAGAAAATGCCTGGGAAGGAGGAAGCCAATTCCTACTGTGCTGGCCTCTTTCTGGGGCACATGCATTACTTGCCAAGAATGGCAGAAGGGCAGGTTTCCGTTCTGGAACTATTGGGTTGGCCAAAAATTTCGTTCAGATTTTTGCATAAGATGGTACAGAAAAACCCGAGTGAATCTTTTGGACAGCCCAGTAACAGGCTAATCCCCTTCATATGGAAAGCCCAAGATCCCATTAAAATCCCTGCATTTTGGGAGATGTTACAAAACTGTTATTCTGTTAGGAAGCAACAAGGGAGCGAGGTCCCCAAGGGACAGTGATTTTTAAGTACACAATAATACGATCTGGCAGTAAACCACACATCCAAAGAAATAAACACTGAGCACAAGATGAAGGGACAGGGAAAATAGAAAACAGGCCTTGTCAAGAGGCCAAACCTCAATGTTTTTCTTACCCAATGAAGGGGATTACAAGGCTCCTAACCCCACATTTCCTACCACTGGCATTTACTTAAAGTACAGCCTTTTCATTTGTGTTAGCCTTTTTTTGGTAACACTAAAGAACTTTCAGCCAGCTACATTCAACAGGATTGCTTCCCTTTAAGGGGCAGTTTTTAAGAAAACTTCCTCCTTTCGATAAAAGAATAATAAAAGAAGTGAGGAATTCACACCCATCTTTCTCTCAGTGCAAAGACAGTAAGTAATAAATATCACTGTTACAGAAAACATGTGTCTTTGTACTTAAAAAATACACATGGAGGATGGAGTGACAGCTAAAAAGCGGCTCAACTGAGACCAAAATGAGATACTGACTTGGACCTTCTCTGTGTTAACTGCACTCTGAAGGCGCTGTGTGCACGGGGCCCACACACTGACTTGAACTCGAAAATCATCTCCCAGAAACACCTAGAGAGGAACCTCAATAAATATACCAGACCTCACCAACATCTTACTTTCTGGAACATTCTTCCCCAAACAGCATCCTCTGAAGCGGCCCCCTCTGATGCTATTTAGCCTGGGGTTGAGTGCCTTCTCTTCCTGTTTATTCATCACAGGACTGGAGCTGGTTTTTTAATTAGCTTCATCTAGATGGTGAAATCGGCCATTTGGAACCTCCAACTTCACATCTCACTCTACAGATGAGAAAAAGCTAAAGGTCACCGAAGTAAATTAATTGGTGACCAGTCAGTCCTGAAGGAAATCAACCCTGAATATTCATTGGAAGGATTGATGCTGAGGCTCCAACACCTTGGCCACCTGGTGTGAAGAGCTGACTCATTGGAAACGACCTTGATGCTGGGAAAGACTGAAGGCAAAAGGAGACGGGCAGAGCAGAGGACGAGATGGTTAGAGAGCAGCATGGACTCCATGGACGTGAATCTGAGCAAACTCCAGGAGATAGTGGAGGACAGGGAAGCCTGGCGTGCTGCGGTCCTTGGGGTGGCAAAGAATTGAACACAACTTAGTCAACAACAACAACAACAAAAACGACTCCCTGCAGACGAGACAGCTAATCAGACTGAGCCTAGGATGGAGGTCTTTGGACGTAGAGCCCGGGGCTCTTTGTGCTGTGACACTTCTGGGTCTCCAATCAAATGAAGCCTTTCAAAAATGGACTGTCACACCAGCACGGAAAGAAGCCAGTGCTCCTGACACCTCAAGTGGAAAGCTGCACTTGAAAAAGCTTTGGGAACTCTGGAGGGCTGAGGTCCTTGTGACTAATGTTAGTGAAAGATCCCCAAATCAGACCTGAACGCATCCAGGCATGGCTCATGCTGAGCTGTCCTTCAACTGTAACCAAGAAGGCAGAGCCACAGAAGACTGTAAATGATCCGTCTTGTATCTTGGGCTCACACACGCTCAGAATGGGTTGGGTTGGTTTGTTTTGCTGCAGCTTGCACACAAGACCAGAACAGATTATTTCATGTAAACCATTTACAGATTCGGAAAACTAAGGAACTCTGTTGCACAGCAGGAGATTCATTTCCCTTCTCGAGTGTACCAGTATATTTTGTTATGACACTCAGTAGAATTTCATGTTTTAGAAATACAGCAACGTGTCCACTCACATGTTGACGGTTAGATTGTTTACATTGTGGGGCTATTTTGAATAAAGCAGCTATAGATATTTACATGCAAATCTTCTGGTGGACATATATTCTTTTTTAAAATTTTTTAATTGAAGGATAACTGCTTTACAGGGTGGTTTTCTGTCATCTATCAACAGTCATAAGATACACCCACGTCCCCTCCCTCCTGAACCTCCCTCCCATCTTCCTCCCCATCACACCCTTCAGCCCATCACAGAGCCCCTGTTTGAGTCCTGGGTCATACAGTAAATTCCTATTGGCTATCTATTTTACATATGGTATTGTAAACTTGGACATATATTCTTATTTCTCTCGGAATGGGATTCTGGGGCTTAAGGTGAGAGAATGTATAAACTGTTAAGGAACTGCTAAACTCAATACCAACATAGTTTGTGAATCATTTTCAAAATAAAAGTTTCTCGTTTTCAAAAAATAAGAAAACTAAGGAAAGACCTTAAGATAATTATCCATTCACTGTAATAAGAAGTAAATAAACTGACCCCACATTATGTCATTATATGTATGTAGAAGGATTGTCATCCTTCTGATTTTAAAAAAAAAAGAAAACTTCATATTAAAAAAAAAAAAAAAACACTTTGTATTCTTTTTCTCTTCTTCCTTCCCCCCTCCTTTTCTATTCTTTTTATGCCATGAGGACAGAAGTGATCTCAACATCGACTTTGGCATATTCTTAAATAAAGAAGAAAAAGAAAAGAAAAACACAAAGCCCAAAGCTGATACTACATCTAAACTTTCAACACTTTGAAAAGTTACTTGTGTTTAATATAATATTGTTCTTAATAAACTTACTAGCTTTCATGGAAGCATGGACTTTCTTGTTTGATGCAGGGAAAATAACGCAAAAAGATTTCCCAGACAGGCTGCGGGCCAAGGGAGTTGGAAGAGAGAGCCAAGAAAGAAAATTCCAGGCATCTTAGTTGCTCTACTTAGGGAGCATTGCCCTTTCCTCCTAATTAGCTAGCCAAACACCATTCGTTTTCACAAACACACCTAGGATTAGTATTCAACCCTCTTCCTTCAATTCTTTCCCAGCAAAAATCAGCTGCAAGAAAGGGACAAGCCTGGGAATTCAGGAATCTTCCGCTTCTTTCCTAGTAAGAACACATTTAGTAAAACAAAACAAAAACCAAGTTACATTCCTGAAAAGACACGTATTTCCTCCTAACACCTCCTCCCTGATAAGCGACCCAGGCTAACCTTGAAGCTGACTTGCTCTTTTTTCCCTTAGCCCAGTGGGTAAACCTGCTCATGCTCACACACAAGTCAGTTCTCCAAGGAGGACAAAGTGCAGAGGGGTGCTTCCTGACCTCAGCTCTCACCGTGGCCTTTCCTTTCTAGAAGAAACCTACAGTAACATTTATTTTTATTAAATGTTTTATTTTGTATTGGAGTATATCCAATTAGCAATGTTGGGATAGTTTCAGGTGGTCAGCAAAGGGCCTCAGCTATATATGCATCCATTCTCCCCAAATGCCCCTCCCATCCAGGCTGCCACATAACATTGAGCAGACTTTCCTATGAATTACATATTTAAATCTTGGAGTTTGGGAGCTATTGAAGGTTAAAATTGAAGTTCACCCATCCCAAAGAAAACATTTCTTCTGAAGAATAATTTTCAATTTTCAACTAAATAGACTTCTGAATTCTTTCATTTGCATACTAAGAAAAAGGAAAATGTGAACAGAAATATTGCACTGATCAAAAAATTAGTTCAGTTTTCCCCATAAGATGTTAAGGAAAAACCCGAACCAATTTTTTGACCAACTCAAAACAATGTGGAAAAAAGCATAAATACAATGAGCATGTTATAGATTACCCTTGAAATTCATCTTAAGAGTTAAGTACATGGGACAGGGCAGTCACATTCGATTCCCATCGTGATGAGAAGCCACCATCATGGAGCCAGATCACAAAAGTTCCGACTTCTCCCTCTATTTACCAACCAGAACAATCAAGGATTTCTACAAAAGGGTGGTATAAGGGCAAAGCAGAAAAGCTCTCTGGTTCTATTGGAAGCGCATGTTCCATCCACCCCTGGAGTCACTCTTTCCTGTCTCAGGTTATCTGCTGGAGTCCTCCAGACCAGGGGAAGAGCTCTCCAATAAGCAGAGAAAGGCTTCCCTGGTGGCGCTAGTGGTAAAGAAGCCACCTGCCAATGAAGGAGACATAAGAGATGCAGGGTCGATCCCTGGCTCAGGAAGATCCCCTGGAGGAGGGTGTGGCAATCCACTCCACTATTCTTGCCTGGAGAATCCCTTGGACAGAGGAGCCTGATGGGTTACAGTCCACTGGGTCACAAAGGGTCCGACAGGGCTGAAGCAACTTAGCACGCAGCAAGCAGAGAAAACATAGACTCTTTCGTCATCATCTGCCATGTCCCTCCACATAAAGAAAGTGATCCTTTCATCATTTATGCCCAGAATTAAAACCATTTCTCCAGCTCTGGCTGAAAATCTTTAGTTAGAGTAACTAAGTAAAGTAGGTATGTATATATATGTGTGTGTGTCTGTATATATATATATGCAAATTCTGATGGTTTTCCATAGATAGGAGTCCAAAATTAGTAGAGAGAAAGAAAAAAGAAAAAGAAAACACTTACCCACAGCACCCAAAAGAAAAAAGAAACAAAGTCAATGTAAATATATTTGTCTGAGTTTCTTATGTAGGGACCACCACCTCCTGAACTTATAAGGGATGTTTTCTTAAGTATAATCACTTGACTTCCTATTGATGGACTTCATCTTGAACATACATGCTATTAAGATCATGTAAACGTGACACACCAGAAATCCTCCTATTTCAACGATGTCAATGATTTGGGAATCCAGGGTAAAATTAAGTCCTTTAAAGCTCTAAGAACAAATGATCCTCTATCTGAGTGGCTTTTATGCAGATCTCCAAGGCTGAGTTCATTACACATTAGCTGCTTCTGCAGATGCCAGATACGTATAAATTTCTTCTGTACTTGCTTGCACTGCTTGGAACTGCTCATCACAGGTGCAGCAGGAAAATACAGGGGAAATGGTGAGCTTCATTAAGGAAAGCTGCCATGTGGCCATGGAGCTGTCATGGAAGTCATAGTTACCATGAAGCAAAGTGTATGCTGGTACCAAATTTCTGCTCACATCACTGCTGCAAGCTCACCAGTTAATGCCAAAGGATCACAGTATCTCATCCATTCAACTGATGTCTGCTGAACTCCTACTACTGGGGAGTAGGAGACTGGGGCTGGGGACACTATGGCAAGTGAGAGGCCTCATCTATGAATACCTCACCAAGGGGTTAATTCTTGCCATTAGTGTTTTTTAGGAGCAAGTGAAATGTTCTGCGTGGATACCTTTATCTACTGATCTGAAGAGACTCCGAGAATCTAACAGCTGGAAGGGATGTTTGAGGTCCTAAGAAATATACAAAATCAAGAAAGTTGATATCCTGCAGAGAGTGTGTTGAACTCTAGATGAATCAGCTAGAATTCCTCAACCTCAACATCATTGACATTTGGAGTACAATAATTTTTTTGTCATGGGGATGTCTATGCCTTGTAGGATGTAAAGCAACAAACATCCCTGGCCTCTGCCTCATGAATGCCAGCAACATCTGCCCCCCAATATGACAACCAAAAATGTCTTCAGGACTCCCAAGTGGTCCAGTGGGTAAGAATTTGCCTGCCAATCAAGGGACACAGGTTGGATCCCTGGTCTGGGAAGATTCCATGTGCCTCGGACAACTGAAGCCCATGCTCTGCAAAAAGAGAAGCCACTGCAATGAGAAGCCCAAGCATAGCAACCAGAGAGTATCCCCCACTCATGGCAACTAGGGAAAGTCCACACACAGCAACAAAGACCCAGTGCAACCAAAAATAAAAATAAATTTTCAAAAAATGTCTTCAGACATTGTCAAATGTTCTCTGGAGGATAAAACTGCCTCCAGTTGAGGACCACTGAAACAGATACCACGAATAAATCTTCAAACTAGGATTTTTTTTCCTTCCAGTTTTATTGAGATATAATTGACACACAGCACCATATAAGTTTAAGGTGTAATGAATTGACTTCTAACTAGAATTTTATGATATTTAAAGAAGGCAGGATGATGGAAAGAGGGGCAATCAGTAGACATATAGTATTCCTTTGAATAAAACTTCCAAATAATCAATAGATGACCCCAGAGTCAAGTGATTTACGCCCCACCCTTAACACACACACACATACACACACATACATCACACATACTTCTTTCTCCTATTTTACAATAGGAAACGCAATATGGAAACACCTTTATTATCACCTGCTATATGATTCTAAAAGAAATCACATGGTGGCTCCATTTTGTAAGAAAATTTTCCTTCTCCTGAAGCTACTGGTAATGAGGACACAGAAGGAAGCATTCTCTCCTGGTTCAGGCTGGATGATTAATTACCTCTGTGGAACAGCAATGTAGCAGCCTGTCTGCCAAGTGTCCCTGGGACCCATAATTAACCCAGAAGGTCCTCCAGGGGGAACAGACAAGAAGCCAAAGGAATATAATTAAATCCCTTGCAGCTTGAAAGGTGCTCAAGACCTAGATCTTAAACCAAACACACTCTTGGTCTGGAATCACCAGTTCTCCTCCCATTTTGCCCATGATCTTCCAAATCATCTAGCTCTGTGTTAACCAATATTATGTGATGTCAAGTTATTGAAAAAACAAGGTATAGAATAGGTGTGTCTGGGCTGCTCTCATTTGAGTAAACAACAAGATGCATAGGCATGTACATGCAAGAAAAATTTGTGGAAGGAAACAAAAAGAAACTTAACATTGGCTACCTCTGCAGAGTGTAAGTGGGCTCATTTCATTGAATATCCTCACACGCTGCTTGAATTTTTTGTTCACATGTGTGTGCTATATAATAATGACCAGCCATCAGGTGACAAACTTGGCAAGAAAAGTCTGGAAACATAATGAGAAGCCAATAGATCCTACACCTCCCCCTCAAAGGACATTGATTTCCTTGCTTTAAATGGCAGGATTTATGTTTGCTATAGTTTCACAGGGGCTGAAAATAAACTACATAGGCCCTCTCCATAAAAAAGTCCAGTAAACATTTTTTGACTACCTATGATGCCCAAGATACTGTACAGAGTAGTTTACATCAATGATCTCAGCTGAACCTTAAATAACCCTGAGAAGTAGAATCTCTGCCCTCACATGAGCTGCAGGATGTTGCCCAAGGTCACTGAGATGGTGAAAGGGCCATATGAGGCTCGAACTCGAAGCCCAGTCCTGTCCTTACTCTTCACACCCATCTTCAGAGCCCTGGGTGAAGTGACCTGTCAAGGTCACGGACCTCACTTAGAGGATTGTGAGAGATTAGTGGTCTCATCACTGGTGTCAGGCTCACAGGATAATGTTAGGTACGGCAGCAATAAGGATGTCCATCCTTGTATCCGAGTGTGTGTGGTACGGAAGGCCACAAGAAGCGGAAAAGAGACATTTGTGTCTGTTCAACTCTTATCTTCTGAAAACCCATTGGGCTGGCTGCTCTGGCTGAAGTCTGGGCCTTCTGGTGGCCTCTCTGAACAACTCATTTTTTGGTGGTTAGATGTTTTCAGGACCTCCATTCTTTAACCAAACATACCTGCCTTTTCTTCCATTCCTTTAGAATAATTCTCAATAATGAATCCTATAAACTGCACCATAAAGACCTTTCTTTAGTAACATGTTTTCATAGGACTTCTTGGTACCTCAAAGGGCACTTTGTTCAGCAAGCAAGAATGCAGAGACATCTTTAAGAAAGAATAGCTTCCAGTAGCCTTTGAATTACAATAGTTAGCCATCATGAAATTTCCTCATTTATCCCCTTTCTCCCAGGGTCATTATGGATGTAGCAAGACCAGGGAAAACTCAAATGAAAAACAGCAAGCATGAAAATTTCAATCTTAAAACAAGAAACCAAATCTACTCTCCATACAACATGAATCATGAAACATCGTCCCTCCCACCCCATCTCGGGCATTTGCCTACTGTTTACCTTCAATCACAACTCCAGCCACATAAACAAACCAACAAGGACAATTAATAGTGTGCCTCAGTGAAAACCTTTCCCAGCAGTGGCTAAAACCCAAACACAGAATGTCTGAGACCCCAGTCCCTACTCTGAGCCAGGGTCAGCCTGCCCGATGAATCTGGCTCCCACTGAATGTCAGTTACTCTATAAGAGGCTGCTCTGCGAAGTGATGGGAAATTGTGTTCAGCTAAGATAAGGAGGGTGGCCACACTGTTTATTAATAGATCAAGTAGCTTTTCCAGGTCTGATTTGGTGGTAATGGGGATTAACTGTGCTCTTTTCCAAACACGTTCTTGGCTTGATCCCTTCTGGGACAGCTTCCTTAGTTAGCAGGGACTCCCTCACAGGTGACCTTCACTTCTCAGGACTGAAGGCAGCACAGGAAAACCTCCTGGACCTCAAGGATAAGCTCTTTCACATTCTGCGGAGGACCGTGTGTGGACTCCTTCCAGCCCTGGGGCCCCACTGAGCACTTACTCCTAAGCAGATGCCCAGAGATGCCCCCGGCCTTATACAGATAGATCAGTCTGGAGGACGTCCTTGACAAAGGCAGGTGGGCCTGAAAGATAACTAAGTGCTCTTAAAGGACCATTTTAAAGCTTAAAATCAGATCTCAAGGTTAGGTCACATTTTTTGTGTGTGATAAAATTCCAGAGATCTAAACTTCTAAATCTATCCAATAACCTAATTAAGAAATAAAAAAGAGTTGTCATTTACTCCCGGTTCATATTTACACACAAGCACACACACATTTTAGGGCTTCCCAAGCGGCACAGTGGTAAAGAATCTGCCTGCCAAGGCAGAAGATGCAGGAGACGTGAGTTTGATCCCTGGGTTGGGAAGATCCCCGGAGGAGGAAATGGTAACCCACTCCGGTACTCTTCCCTGGGAAGTCCCATGGACAGAGAAGCCTGGTGGGCTATAGTCAATGGAGTCTCAAAGAGTCAGACATGACAGTCTCAGCGCACACACACTCTAAGGCACAAGTGGAAGAGGAAATTTTGCTTTCCTGGCATTTCTTTTACCCCAGATGATTTTGCTTACTGGGATCCCACTGGTGCCAAAGATGCTTGGTCCTTGCCTGGGCAGATGCAGAGCCGAAGGAGCAGAGAGTAAGAGTGGCCTGCCACTGGCTGGCCAGGAGAGGCAGGGGAAGTGGGGGCAGCTGCTGGGTTAGTCCTTTTCCCCTAGCAAAATCCCGCTCGTGCTTCAGACCCAGCTCAAGCTGAGCTAACCTCTCCTTCTGTAATCATAGCTTGCAATGCACATACCCTGGCATAGCACTGAGCGCATTGTACCGTAATGATTATTTACATGGCTGTCTCGCCAGCAGACCATGAACTCCTACCTAAGCTATTGTGCCTAGCACCTATCACCGTGCACAGCCCCAGAGCTGCAGTAATAATGAAAATCCACCCTAGTGAGATTTTCTCATTCAGTCCTTTCTAAGCGTCTGACCGGATTTGGGTGAGGAAGACAGAAGTGACAGATCCAAAGGATGGGGATACCCAGGGGAGGCAGGCTCAGGAGAGGACCAGAGCCCCACTGGGCGGGGGACAGCTATGCCAGGAGGGACGCACAATGATAAGCACAGGCCCCTGTAAAAATATTCAGACTATCTAAGAGAGCAAACTGTAGCTTGGCCGAATGTGGGGGTCCTGGGAAATGGAATAAGGGGTAGGTAAACTTTAGTGACTGAAATGGAAGCAACTGAGAGCGCAGGTTGCGACCTGGGTGGGTATGTTGGATGGGATTATTCCAGCGGGTCGAGCCAGGCCAGCACGAAAGGACTGCAGAGAAAGGTCAGTGTGCATCTAGACCTTTTCAAAACTTTGAGAAAAACCACCAATCTATCCTTGGCTGACTCTCACCCATCTTCCTCCTTACCACCCACCTACCATGGAGACAGCCTTTCTTGCCCTTTTAGCCGGTCTGATAAGCCCACATAAATTATGTAGAGACAAATTTGTGTTTCACTGAAAAACCACGCATTGTCTATATACAACACACACTTAAGGGTTATCTGATTTTAGCCCACATTGTCTTTGAATTCTTTGCACCTCTTTGTTTATAGATTAAACTGAGAGATGTCATCACTGTAGAGTCTGGTAGAGGTTCAATTGTCTTCCTTCCTGCTGCGTGCAAAAATCAGTTTGCTTCCATTTACATATTAGTCTCAAAATTCCAGATCTAGAAATGTACGTGGTTTCAATTCTCTTTTGAACTGGTTACAACATCTGCATGGTCCCTTTGTTGATTAATGAGTAAAACAAAACTGTCGACATGTGCTCATTTTGATATCTGTAGGAGAGCCAAGGTTTTATCTTTTTCTGAAAAGATTACCTTTTAATAATTCTGATGACCTCTTGTCCAAACTTTCAATCACTTTTTAAAAGGAAGGCCCCTCATTTCACAACTGGAAGGCTACTGATGTTATTTAAGTTGCATGTTCCTTATTAGCGTGCAGCAGAGAGAGCCCTTAAAAAGAGACTTCTCGTGGCTCCCAGTTCTTACTAGCTGTGTGACTTGAGTACGTTACTTGATTTCTTCGGGCTCAATTTCCTCATCTGTAAAACAGTCACTGTGAACATCCAGGGAAAATGTACACAACAGTACAAGCCTACATGGAAAGCACCTCAAATAGGAACGATCATCACTGTCATTATCTGTATGGAAGCACGGGATTCTTTTGTGTGTCTGTGTCTGTTAATCCCGAGCTTACTAATTTATTCCCCCGCCTTTACCCTTTAGTTACCACAAATTTGTTTTCTATGTCTGTGAGTCCATTTCTGTTTTGCAAATAAGTTTACTCATATCATTTTTTTAGATTCTACATATAAATGATATCATATGATATCTGGAGAAGGAAATGGCAACCCACTCCAGTATTCTTGTCTAGAGAATCCTGTGCACAGAGGAGCCTGGAGGGCTGCTATCCATAGGGTCGCACAGTCAGACACTGAAGCAACTTAGCATGCATGTATGCATGCATTGAAGAAGGAAATGGCAACCCACTCCAGTATTCTTGCCTGGAGAATCCCAGGGTCAGAGGAGCCTGGTGGGCTGCCGTCTATGGGGCCGCACAGAGTCGGACACAACTGAAGCGACTTAGCAGCAGCAGCAGTAGCATATGATATCTGTCTTTCTCAGTCTGACTTAATATGATAATCTATGATAATTCCATAGTTGATAATAGTATGATTATCAATTCCATAGTATGACAACTCCATGTTGTTGGAAACAGCAAAATTTTGTTCTTCTTTATGGCTGAGTACTATTCCATTGTGTGTATGTAAGCATGTATGTATATATATGTATAAATATATGCACAATAAATATATATACCACATCTTCTTTATCTGTTCATCTCTTGAAGGACACTTAGGTTGCTTCTGTGTCTACGTTATTGTAAATAGGGCTACTATGAACATTGGGTGCATGTATCTTTTTTAATTAGAGTTTTTATCTTTTCCAGATATACGCCTATAGTGGAATTGCTGAATCATATGATAACTAGATTTTTAGTTTTTTAAGGAATCTCCATACTGTTTTCCATAATGGCTGCACCATTTCACATTCTCATCAACAGTGTAGCAGGATTTCCTTTTATCCACACCCTCTGCAGCATTTATTAATTGTAGACTTTTTGATGCTGGTCATTCTGACTGGTGTGAAGTGATACTTCACTGTAGGTCTGATTTACATTTCTCTAATAATCAGCGATGTTGAGCACCTTTTCATGTGCCTCTTGGCCATCTGTTTGTTTTCTTTGGAGAAATGTCTATTTAAAGTCTTCGGTCCATTTTTTTGATTCAGTTGTTTGCTGTTGTGGTGTTTTTTTGTTTTTTGGGTTTTTTTTTTTTTTTTGACATGGAGCTGTATAAGCTCTTTGTATATTTTGGAAATTAAGCCCTTGTCAGCTGCACCATTTGCAAACATTTTCTCCCATTCTATGAGTTGTCTTTTCATTTTGTTGACAGTTTCCTTTGCTGGGCAAAAGCTTGTAAGTTTGATTAGGTCCTATTTATTTATTTTTACTTTTACTTCTTTCACCTTGGGAGACTGACCTAGGAAAATACTGCTACGATTTATGTCAGAGAATGTTTCGTCTATGTTCTCTTCTAGGAATTTTATGGTGTCTTATCTTACATTGAAGTCTTTAAGTCAGGAATTCTTAAAACTGGAGAAACTCAGTTCCCCTCCTGCTTTTACCTATAGACAAAACAAGCAAAGCTACCTTAGCAATAGACGCTCCCTAGCACTAGGCCCGACCTTTTCCCTTCCATATCCCTTCTCTTACACACCCTTTTCTAGAAGCTACACTGAAAGGCATTTATTTTGTACTGGCCTTTTCAAGGCCTTCCAAGGTAAAGAGCATTCCCACCCTAATAACAGAACAGGGCTTGGGGAGCTCTACGAAGTCTTGCCTTCCTCCCCTGAGCACAGCAGACATGCTTCACGAAGACATCCTCGGGCTAGGTGCTCACCTGGACTGTCTAACTCTAAGCCAAGATTCAAGGTGCCAGTGAGGGCAGTCACCTGACCCAGCCCACCGGGTATCAACCACCAGACCCCCAGTGTCTGCGAGCTAATGAGCCTGTGTGTTCTCTTAGAGCAAAGAGAAGCGTATTCTGTTAAAAACATGCCCCACATTTTCACATATTTAGATGCACCACAAGTAAAATTAGGTTTCTCTTTTTCCTCTCCACTCCCAGGCACACAAAATAACTCAATACTATTTTTTTGAATAAAGATGAAATATTCCTCAACTAGCATCAGGCCTTTACTCCAAAATTAGCATCTGGGAATATATTTTTAAACTCCCCAGCATTAAAACTGAAGAACTTGAAAAGCACATAACTGGTGAGCTCACAAATTGCCCCACTAGCAATTTACCCTACAGATGGTTAGTTAGTGCTAGTCACTCGGTCGTGTCCCACTCTTTGCCACCCTATGGACTGTAGCCTGCCAGGCTCCTCTGTCCATGGAATTCTCCAGGCAAGAATACTCCAGTGGGTTTCCATTCCTTTCTCCAGGGGATTTTCTCAATCCAGGGGAGACCCAGGTTCAACCCCTGGGTCAGGAAGATCCCCTGGAGAAGGGAATAGCAACCCACTCCAGTGTTCTTGCCTGGAGAATTCCATGGACAGAGGAGCCTGGTGGGCTACAGTCCATGGGGTCACAAAGAGTGGGACACAACTGAGTGACTAACACCCTACAGATACATCAGAACACATGGGTCAAAGATACATGTATGAAGATGTTTCCTGTAGCATAACATGGGAAAAAGCCAAACTGAAACAGAAATCAAAAAAAGTCTAAATACCCATTAATAGAGACTATGGCCCTAGATTTAAAAAAAAAAAAAATGCAGACCAAGGACATCCCTGGTGGTCCAGTGGCTAAGATTCCATGCTCCTATTGCAGGGGCCCAGGCTTGATCCTTGGTCAGGGAACTAGATCCCACATACCATAACGAAGACCCTGCACAGCCAAATAAATAAAAAATAAAGTATTTTTAAAAATGCAGACCACCCATATGATAAATGGGATACTGCCCTTAATAAGGACTCCGCATATCTACATGCTCAGGTGTGACAAAACCTCCATGTAGATTATCAAGTGTAAAAATCTAAAGGGCAAGATGGTGTATAGAGAATGACCCTATAGGAGAAATGAAGTGCATTTCCTCTGGAAGAGTACAAAGATACTCTCTTGGGAGGGATGTTTTGCGTGTCAGAAAAGGGAGAAGTCTCAGCTCTCAGCATGTACTGGGCAGATGGAAGTCCTACATGTTATCACTTTTCTTGTCTATAAATGTCCACAGACACTATCTGGATTGTAAGAATTGAATTCATTTTCTTTTCATGCATTTCTACATTGAATTGTTATTTTTTTACAGCTCCAAGGAATATGAGTGTGTGATCTATAAAAAGTTTTAGGGATAGGCATAGAGATTTGTTGCTGTTACAAAATGAAATGAAACAGCTGTTGTAAGTATGTGGGAAAGCTATTTTCTGCAGTTTTCATAAAACTGCTTCATTTTGCCAGTGGGCAAAAAGGTTTTGTGACTTATAGCAACACTGTCTACCTTGCAGAAACAATGTTAAACATGAATTCATATAAATAATAGCAATAAAGCAACCCCTCCAAATTCTCCAGAATCTCAAAAACGTCATCATCAAAGACATTCACCTCCCCTTGGGAGGCCGACATGCCTCAGGACATAAACAAATCGATAGGCCCATTTCATCTACTTGCCATCTTCTCTGGAGAGAATCTGCTAGCATATGGAGATAAATATATGGTGTCACCCACCACAGAGAGGTAACAAATATTTTTAAAGTTTTCACTAAGAAAGAATAGTTTCACCTTAGGAACAAGATAAAATTTCAGGTGACAATTCAGAAGTTTCTATTTGTGTTCTGATACAAGATCAAGAAAGCAGAATACAGGATTGAAGGACACACAGCAAAAGAGAAATATCTTTCCTCTACCCATCTCAGGCTCTTGGTTAGGTCTCTAAGAAAAGACAGAGTAACAAAGGAAAGCCAGGCAGATTTAACTAATGTCAGTGTGTGTGACACAGGAGCCATCCTAAGAAAATGAAGACCTAAAGAAATGGCCAAGCCTCAGCGTGGTTTTGTTTTAACTTATTGAAGTATGGTTGATTTAAAATGTGTTAATTTTTCCTGTACAGCAAAGTAATTCAGTTATATACACACACACACACATGCACACACACACACACACACACATACAGTCTCTCTTTTTTTTGGCATGCGGGATCTTAGTTCCCTGAGCAGGGATGGAACTCATGTCGAAGCATGGAGTTCTAACCACTGGACCACCGGGAATTCCCTATAGATTCATACTCTTTTCCATTATGGTTTATCACAGAATCTAGAATACGGTTCCATGTGCTACCCTTGTTTAAATCTGAGGGTTTTTTTTATGCTAGTTTGCTTTTCAGTTGAGATATAATTGACGTATTAGTTTCCGGTGTACAACACAATGAATCAACATTCATATATGCTATGGAACGATCACTGCAGTAAGTCTAGTTAACATCCATCGCCACAGTCACAATTTTTTTCTTGTTATAAGAACATTTAAAAACTACTCTCAGCAGCTTTCAAATATACAATAAGTATTATGAGCTAGAGCCACCATGTTGTATATTACACCCTCAGGACCTGCTTTATAACTGGAAGTTTGTACTTTTTGACCCCTTCATCCTACCCACTACCCCCCAGTCCCCACCTCTGGTGATCACCCATCTGTTCTTTGAACCAGAGTTTGGTGTTCTCGTGAGGTTTAATGAAGACTGGAAACTTATGGGAAATGTGACAGGACAGAGTGTGAACTAACTGTGGGAAACAGGCAGATTTGTAAAACTGTGATAGAGAATCAGCTACCCAGAATTTATAAACACCTACAAGTCAATAATACTGATTTTAAAAAGGCAAAATAATCCATTGGAAACTGGGCTTCCCCAGTGGCTCAGCGATAAAGGATCTGCCTGCCAATGCAGGAACCACAGAAGGTGCAGGTTCGATCCCTGGGTTGGGAAGATCCCCTGGAGGAGGGCATGGCAACCCACTCCAGTATTCTTGCCTGGAGAGTCCCAGGACAGTGGAGCCTGGTGGGCTACAGTCCACTGGGTGGCAAAGAGTCAGACATGGCTGAAATAACTTAGCACGCACACACAAGGATATTGATAGGAAACTTAACGACCGAGGAAAAACAACTGATTTTATATAAATGTATAAAAAGGTGCTACTTATACTCATCAGTAATCAGAAAAATACAAATTAAAACTAAAGTGGGCTAACATTTTCATACTCAAACCTGACAATGGCAAGCACTGACCAATTAGTAGAGAAATGGGAATGCTCTTACACTGCTGGTAATGTACCTTGGAGAGCAAATTTTTAATAAAATGGAAGATGCACAAACCCAAAGCCCCAACAGCTCCTCTTCTGTTTATGCATCCCGCATCAGGAGGACACATAAGAATGTTTATTGCATAATTGCTATAACAGCAAGAAACTAGGGGGCACCTAAATACTCATCAATACTAGGAAAGGATAAATCGATATAGTCATAAATACTTGCCTTAGGTCCCCTGGAGAAAGTAATGGCAACCCACTGCAGTATTCCTGCCTGGAGAATCCCATGGACAGTGGAGCCTGGTGGGCTACAGTCCCGGGGGTCACAATGAATTGGACATGAAGCGACTTGGCACGCATAAGTCACAAAATGCCTTATAAGGCAGGGGGGAGAAAATGAATGAACTATAGAAACCTGTATCACATGAATTAATCTCAAAGATATAGTGGTGAGCCAAAAAAAAAAAAAAAGCAAGTAGTACATAATGCTTTTATATAAAGATGGAAAGAAGCAAAGTGGTGCTGTATGTTATTCATTTACATATATACATGGGAATACTCTAAAAGCAGTGATAACAATTCATGATAGCAATTATCTCTGGGGAGAGGAGATGAAAGAGATTCAGGAGGGTTGCATAGGAGCCTCCAGCTATATTTATGACATTTTATTTCTTAAAAAAGCTGAAGCAAGTATAGCAAAATTGTAGAAGTCTATATATCTGTGTGCATATTATGCTTTCCTCTATTCTTCTCACTTTTCAAAGTGTTCCAAAAGTAATGTTTCCAACCTGCAGTTAAGAGTCCGATCATTCATTCATTCAACAATTAATTACTGAGCCCGCGCAAGCACTGGTTCTAGGTACTGCAACACTGTCGTTTACTCTGTGTAGGCACTGCGCTCAGCACCTTTAATGTTTTAGCTCCTTTAATCATCATTCCAGGCTTCCCAGGTGGCGCTAGTGGCAAAGAAGCTGCCTACCAATGCCAATGCAGGAGACGTAGGAGACACAGGTTTGATCCCTGGGTTGGGAAGAGCCCCTGGAGAAGGAAATGACAACCCACTCCAGTATTCTTGCCTGGAGAATCCCATGGACAGAGGAGCCTGGTGGGCTACAGTCCATGGGGTCATCATCACTCCATTCCCTTGCTTCTATGTCTTTATTTTGCCAATGAATAAAATGAGGTTTAGGAGGAGTATTTGACCAAGTTCTTGTAGCTAAGAAGTGGCAGAGCACGAAACCAGGATGATTCCAAAGTCAGTGTTCTTTCCAGAGTACTCACTGTACGCCTCCAGAGGTTTCAATTTATAGGTATACCCTGAGCTCCAAAACACGCTGGGGCATTCCATTCAATATGGCACCACCACCCTGGTCTCAAAGCTGATCATCCCATCAAACTCTGGGACAGTATCAAGGCCCCAGGGAAATTAGGGCCTTTTTAAAAACAGTAAGGGTTTCTGGTCTAATATGTTCAGAGCTAGTTATCTATGGTATGAAAGCAGCTGAAAAAAAAAAAAACCAATCTTGAAGTAGTTTTCACAGTCCGATTCCCAAATTGAAACAGAAACTGTGACTGCTTTTAAGTTGTCTGACTTTGAATGTCCATAGTTGCTCTCGGGACATAGAGCACAGGAAAGTTTGTGGCATAGCTAAGGAATGGAGTCTGGACTTAAATCTGGGTGTTTCTTAAACTTAGGCCTGAGAAAATAATACTGCACTACAGTGTTATGAGAAATAGAGAAAAGTCAACATTTTGGTGGAACAGATGTTTCTATTCCAAACTCTTTTCTGATCCTTTTGCCTCATTGTCTACTCTCTACCAGTAAAAAGCCACATTATTTGGCATGGTCAGTACAATTATTGGGTAAAACTGTAAACCAAATTAAAAATAACAATTTCCTCATTCTTTTAGCTGCTTCAGTAGAATATAAACACTTTGAGAACAGAGATATTATTATATCAGTAAACATTCATACAAATATATCAGCCTCATTCAATGGTCTTTCATTCTTCATTCAAAACCTGTTTTACTGTTCATACGGCTGGGTTATGTTTCTTTTCCCAAATAATGTGTATATAAAGAATGTAGGAAAATGTGAAATATAAATAGCCGGAGCACTGTTTCCTTTACTGAAGTACAAAATTCCACCTAGAGTGAAATGGATGAGTAGGCTAAGGTCAGTTACCATGATAAAATCCTGAGCCATCGAACTAATAACATTATGAATTATGTAAACTGAACTGTAAGTTAATTGGAGTTAGGTTCACAGCCCATCAATAGCAAGTATATGCATCTTTATAGGATAATAGGAGTTTTATTCCTAGGTCCACTTTATATCTATATGCTTGTTTCAATTTTCTTATCCACTTTGTTTTTGAAATATAAGTATCACAATTCACTCTTGTAAAGTATACCCTTGGACTTTCCTGGTGGTCCAATGGTAAAGAATCTGCCTGCCAATGTAAGGGACACAGGTTCAATCTCTTGTCTGGGAAGATTCCACCTGCCATGGGACAACTAAGCCTGCACACATCAAGAGAGTAGCCACCAACTGTCTCAACTAGAGAAAACCCATGCACAGTAATGAAGCCCCGGTGCAGCCAAAAGTTAATTAATTAATTAATTTTTTAAAGTATATACCTCATTGGTCTTTAGTACATTCAAAAATTTGTACAACCATCACCAGTATCTAACTCCAGAACATGTTCATTACCCAGAAAGAAATTCTGTATACACTAGCAGTCACTCTCCATTGCCTCTTGCCCACCACCTCCAGTCCCTGGAAACCATTAATCTATTTCTGTTTCCATGAATTTACCTATCCAGGTTACTTCATACATACGGAATTATACAAAACATGACTTTCTATGTCTGGGTTCTTTGACTTAGCATGTTTTCAAGGTTCATCCATGTAGTATATATCAGTGCTTCATTATTTTAAATGCTGAAAAATATCCCATTGTATGAATATACTACATTTTATTTATCAGTATACCAGCCAATGCACATTTGGGTTGCTTGTATTTTTGACTATGAATAATGATACCATAAGCATTCATGTACAGGATTTTGCATTGACATCTGTTTTCAATCCTCTTGGTTCTATAGCTCAGAGTGAAATTTCTAGGTCATATGGTAATTCTATATTGAACTTTTTCATAAACTGCCAAACTGTTCTCCAAAATGACTGTACATTTTAAGTTCTTACTAGCGATGTATTAGAGTTCCAATTTTTCTACATCCTCACCAACACTTCTTACCTTTTTTTTATTATAACCATCCTAAGGGATGTGAAGTGGTGTCTGATAATTTTGATTTTTATTTCCCTAATGACTAATGATTTTGAGCACATTTTCATGCACTTATTGTCTATTTATATATCTTCTTTGGAGAAAGATATACTCAAACCCTTTGTACATTTTTAAATTAGGTTGTATATTTTTGCTTAGTTGTAAGCGTTCTTTATTTTGACTAATAAATCCTTATCAGATATATGATTTGTATATATCTTCTTCCATTTTACTAGTGGTATTGTCACTTTCTCGATAAAGTCCTTTGAAACACAGAAAATTTTAATTTTGATGAAGTCTATTTTATTTATTTTTATTTGGTTGCTTATGCTTATTGGAATATCTAAGAAATCATTCCCTAATCCAAGGTCATGAAGATGTACACATTTGACCTCTTCTGTCTCACCTACTTTAAATTATGCTGCCTTGGCATATTTTATATATCACTACAAACTGCCATAAATTAGTTCTAGAAAGAAAGCTAGGTATTAATAAATTAATTTCTTAAAAATTTATAGTCATTAAAATGACTAGCTAAGCTGATTCCTTTCATACTCAGAAATCCTATAACAAATACACAAACAAAAAACTAAAAATTTGAAACTCAAACTACGAAAGTGAATTTTTTACATTGACCTGAAATTGAAATTCAGATTATATAACCTAGTTTAATGTTCAGATTCCCTAGTCTATAGTATTGTGTTCATTTAGTATAAATACAGTAATTAAGAATATGCTAGAATCATTGATTCCATATTATGAATCCTAAAACTAGACAGGACCATAAAGAAGGCGGAATACTGAAGAACTGATGCTTTCAAACTGTGGTGCTGGAGAGTATTTTTGAGAGTCCCTTGGACAACAAGAAGATCAAACCAGTCAATCCTAAAGGAAATCAATCCTGAATATTCAGAAGGACTGATGCTGAAGCTGAAGCTCCAATACTTTGGCCACCTGATGCGAAGAGCCGACTCATTGAAAAAGACCCTGATTCTGGGAAAGATTGAGGGCAAGATGAGAAGGGGACAACAGAGGATAAGATGGTTGGATGGCATCATCAACTCAATGGACATGGGTTTGAGCAAACCCCAGGAGATAGTGAAGAACAGGGAAGCCTGGCATGTTGCAGTCCATGGAGTCACAAGAGTCTGACACAATTGAGCAACTGAACAACAAAATTAGGATCATAGCATGGAGGACCATGAGTGCAAGCTTATAGAGTTTGGACTTTGCTACATAAACAAAACCATTGAGGAGGTTTTTGAACAAGTGAGTGACACAATCTCAGTGGTATTTAAGGAAGATTTGGTAGGGTGCCAGGTAGTGTGTGAATTAGACAAGTGATGGGATGAGGGTGGGGAATAGAGGAAAGAGAGCCCTAAACACGGACAACAGGGGAAATTGTAACTATTCTGAATTCTTTGACTGAATGGTCTAGCACCACCAACCTGGTCCAAAAAAATTGCCCTTTAGGAAAAAAATACTGTAACCCACAGCTCATGTAGCTTGATCATATGTAATTCAGCCACTGTAACAAAGTACCCCAAGTGAAAACATGCCCTTTGAAGATCTAATGTTTAGAATCTGGAATTAATTTAACCAGCCAAACTAAACAATTTAAAAGTCAGCCTTCTTGTAGCATGCTGGGCTAAAGTTATTTATTTATGTGGCGAATTGAACCCTGCTGAGGAAAGACTTAGAGATGTCACACCCCATTTTCTTCAGAACCCAAAGAACAAAAGTGATGCGTGGGAAAACTGATTTACGACATCCAAATTCAGTTTCCTTATAATTGGGTAAAAGACTCATTTGTCCCCAGTAAGAAACAGACCAGTTATTTCTGCCCAATACTACCTGTGTCAGAAACAGACTCCCTGCTGTTATCATATTCAAGTAAAACATGTTTGGCGTCTCATTCTTCCTTTGTATTTCCATCACTAACTCCCTATTTCAGGACCTTTAATAGGTAGACTCAGATACCCTAACCGTTTCTTCTTGCCTCTGATCTTTGCCCAATTCCCTCCCAACTAATTTAATTCTTCCTGTACCTGGCTCCCCATCAACTCTTCCAAAACTACCACTGAGATTGTGTCATTCTCTTGTTTAAAAAGCTTCCAAACGGTTTTCTGTTTACACAGCAAAGTCCAAACCGCATAACCTTACATTCATCGTTCTCCACAATATGCTCCTAACCTACTTTCCAGCCTTATCTATAATGATTCACTCTCTCAAATCACTATCCTAGTCAAACTGGTCTTCTTCAGTTTCTCTTCAAAATTCACTGTAGTCTCCCCAGCTCTCACACTCTGCTCCCCTCATCCTTCCTGAAAGGCCCTCCTCAGACCTCAGTTTTCCAAAATCCATCCAATCCACTGAGATTGAGCTCAGCTTCCCATGGGAGGAAGTCTTCCCTGACCACTGGGCACATAATGGGTAACGTCGTTTCCTGTCCATGACTTGACTTATCATGGCATCAAATCCTCAATAGATTACTTTACATGGATTGTTGAGTTTTCAAAAGGTTAAGACTTCTCTTTCTACTGATGGGTAAGTTTCCTGAAGGTAAGCTCTCTTCAGTATATCTTTCATCAAGTAAAAACAGTAAATACCTAATGATTATGAAATATACTCAAAAGGTTAAGAAAGTTCTTGCCTGGGATAGTTTTTAAGTGGAGACGAACCATCTACACTAGTTGGAGAAAGGATTTCAAGCAGTTCACAAGACTGCCTAAAAGAAAGCAAGTTAGCAAGTACAACTTTGAAATCCTTTTTCCCCTACCATGTACACAACTTCCCTGAGGGCTCAGCAGTAAAGAATCTGCCTGCCAATGCAGGAGGCATGGATTTGAACCCTGGGTCAAGAAGATCCCCTGGGGGAGGAAATGGCAACCCGCTGCAGTATTCTTGCCTGGGAAAGCTACAGTCCATAGGGTCCCAAAGAGTGGGACATGACTTGGCGACTGAACAACACCATGTATACAATGCAGTTGTAGGTACTGCAGAGGTTTTCAAAAGTAAAATGGATCCTTGAATCTCTGCCTTTAAGAGGTTGAAAATTTAGGAAGTTCACTCAAGTCCTCCAGTTACTTCCTATTATGTTTCAGGGAAAGGGAATGGTATGAGGAGAGGAAAGCAGGCTCCTACTTGGAATAAAGCTGAAGGGTCTCAGTAAACACCAATGATTTCCCCAGGGAGCTAAGATGATTTATTTTGTTATCTGCAGAGGCAGTAAGGCACTGTCCGTAATTTCTTCTGGATGCAGATAAACAAAACAAAACAAATTTCCACTTTCAATATGTTCCAGGGATTTGGATCCAGTTGGAATCCCATTTATTTTTTTCATTTGTATTTTTATTATATTCAGAAATATAAATGATTGGTCTTGGGATGGAAAAATGTTTTTGTGAAACTGCTGTTGTGGTCAAGTCCAAGTTGTATTTGCAAAGTGGGAAGTAGAATCCAATAGACAAATATTACAACATAGCGTGTGTGTCTCTGTCCATATGGGGACTAGGTGTAGGAATGTGAATGAGTAATCACAAATCTCTATAATACTCTCAAAATATCTCACAGCACATCCTTTACCAATGGAAAGCCAGTAGATCTCCCTGCCATGCCATGTGTAGAGCAGTGAGGCATTGAAGCTTGCTGGCAAAGGAACGGTTTTAGATTATGTGCCTACAGAGAGAGCTAGGGTTTCTGCAAAAGAGATTGTGACAGGTGGTGGTTTTCTCTAGAACCATTTTCATAATCCTCAACTGCCCCCCCAGGAACCAGGAGGCACTGGTTTTGAAATCCACTATTATACCATCTGTCATCTGTGAGGAGGAGCCTGACACTGAGATAGGAGATAAAGTACAGATACTGTTGGTATTAAGCAACGACCTCATCAATCAGAATGTAATAAGTGGGCCATAGTGATTTAATTCTCATTGCCATTTGGGGTTTGATTATAAAGCCAAACAAAACAGACCACTAGACGAGTATGTTGGCTGACTAATTTGTGTATTAAAAAACAACAACCTTAAGGTTGTTTCAGTCCCTTTTAAGTCCCTGCTTAAGAAGTAATAAAACTGACAATTATTTATTGTAATAACTTTGTGTGGTGACAGATGGTAACTAGACTTGCGGTCATCATTTTGTAATGTATAAAAATATCAATTCACTCTGTTATACATCGGTAACCAATATAATATTATAAGTCAATTATGCTTCCATAAAAAGTTGACAATGAAATATACTCCTTAACCATTTTTAAATAATAAAGGAGACATTTGTGCTGGGAAAAATGTAAGCAATGTATCCAGTGCCAGTTACCTAAACCTGAATCCCCGAAGCACATTGAGATTAGCAGTATGCATGACAGGGCTGACTATAAAAACATACAATGCTCTGAAACCTAGAGACCCACATGCAGCTAGAAATATGACTTTACCACTGTGGGTGTTTAAAAAGCCAACGCAACGCAATGATTTTAATGTAATGCTTAAAATACATTTATCTGAAATAATTTCAAACTATGATGTTGGTGAAAATTAGAGTAACACTGGAAAATGAAAGTATATTGGCATGTTCCACATTCATCTGTGGGACTATGGCAGCTAACATTAGCAAGAAATAAAACAGGAACAAAATAGATAGTGCCTGCTCAATTTGGAAAAATATTTTTTTCAAATCTGATCTGTTGAATTCCAGGCACTGTTCTGCCTTGATCTTTGAAACTTGCAACATTCTTAGTGCTTCCTGACTTCCTGGTTTCAACACAATGGCAGTTATAATTCTAAATCCCCCTATCAGGAACCCTAGGCCTGTTCATATCTTGCTTCATGCTTATCCAAATTGAAGGAAGATTCTAACCTTGTTTTATCAACAGGTACAAATATCACTAAAAAGGTTTTTTTTTGTAAGAATTTTTATCAACACTTCAAAACATTAAAAAAAAGTTCAAAGCCACCCAGTAAAGAAACCTCTAAACTTGCTGCAACACAGCACAGAGAACATTCAGATAGATCTGAATGATTATGGTCTTCAGAGACAGTGGCTAAAAATTGAATGATTTCACACTTGCATAGCCATGCAATAAAATACTTTGCATTTATAAAGTTAGTATACTTCTCATATCTAACATTTCTTCAACATTAGTTCAGCATCAGGACCATTCTAGCAAAAAACCCTGCCATTATGTAAAGAAGATGTGGTGGATATATACAATGGAATATTCCTCGGTCATAAAAAAAGAATAAAATAATACCATTTGTAGCAACATGGATGGACCTAGAGATTACCTAAGTGAAGTAAGTCAGACGAGGAACAAATATCATATCACTTCTATATGAAATCTAAAAAAAAAGTGACACAAATGAACTTATTTACAAAATAGAAACAGACTCACAAACATACAAAACAAACGTATGGTTACCAAAGATAAAGGGGGAAGAGGGATAACGTAGAAGTTGGGGATCAATAGATACAGATTATTATATATATATACACAATAGATAGCCAACAAGGACCCGCTGTATAGTATAGGGAACTATATTCTGTAACTTGTAATAAGCTATAATGGAAGAGAATCTGAAAAGGAAATTATATGTATGTATATTTATACAATATTGTAAATCAACTATACTTCAATTTTAAAAGTTAAAAATAAAAATAAAAAAAATTTTTAAAGGTGCCATTATAGCCATTCATTCTGGGTAACAGACATATGGGTTTTCATGCTACCATTTTATCCACTTTTGTAGATATTAAAGTAGATTACTAAAAAAATTAAGTTGCACAATCTTTTGATTTCACTAAAAACAACTAAATTGTTCACTTTAAAAAGGTAAATTTTATGGTATGTGAATTATATCCCAATAAGATAAAAATGCAAGCATTATGCTTTCCAAATTGGAGATGGGAGAAATTTGAAACAACTAGGGAAACAGTCATTTGTTCAAAGCCAAATAAGATGTCCTTGGAAAAACGTGCAAATATGGGCAAAAGCTAATGCAGCAGTTTATCCCCTCCAGTCATTAAATAAAAGAGAGAATAATTACAAAATCCTTTTATTCTCTTGGCTTAAGAAGGGAAATGGCAGAGGTAATAGCCAACAGCTTTTGATGACTTTACATGAATAGATATGGGTCTTCTTTAATCCAATTACACTTTACTAGCTGTGTTTTACCTCAAAACTGAAAAGGGGAAAAGAAATGACAATTTCAGGCATAAACTCTGAGCTGGATCTATAAGGGAGAGAAACTGAAGTACAGCTGGGAAAATGAGGATTTCTGGATGACAAAGAAAAGGATGGTCGGATTGTTATTTTTTATGGAGTGGTCATGATGAGCAAGAACATACTCTGTTTAAGACAAACAAGAGAAATAATCCTCTTCAAATGATAGTACGATTAAGAAGCTAAAAGATATTTGTAACATGGGGAAAATACGAATGTCTCTTCTCTAATCACAAAAGAGAAAGGCTCCTACAGGTGCCTATTCTCCAGAATGGGCAGAGAAGCTACAATAAAGGAATTACCTGGAAAAATAATTTTAAGGCGATGTGATTGTGAGTACTTGTGGAATGTAGGAAAAGAGAATCCATTTGACCTTAATGCTTTGAACATTCTCCTTAAAGAAGCACAACTGTGATTCTATGGCACTGCATTTCTTTCTCTAGTATTTAGAATAAGCCAACAGACAAAGCAGGGCAAGTTTATAATAACATCAGAATGAAAGTGTCAAATTGTGATAATAAAGAAACAGTGTGGAACTGATGGAACTCAGGGACTGGAGTGAAGGTGAGGTTGAGAGTACTTAGGGACCTTAGTTTCTCAGCTTACATCTTAGTGAGTCTATAGAGTCCAGAGCTGATAGAACAAGAAGTTGGGGTAAAAGTATAATTTTTTAAATTAAAAGACTTATTTTATAATAAAAATAATAAAACATTGGGTAGGACAAACAGCTAGGCAGAGATACAGTAAGGATACTAAATCTTTTGTCCTTCCTAGTGAGAAGTCTAACAGTAATGGATGGAGAAAGAGCAATGTAGTTTTTACATACATTATATATATATGTATATTTATATTGTATATATGCATATAATATAATTCCATTCAGTACTGGTTGATTTTTTTTCTTTTTACATTATACAAGCATTGCTTTTACCATGCTTTCTTGATTCTTTAAATCAAGGTCAAGGGGAAAATAATCTGCTTAACTAATAGGCACAGTAAAGACATTTTGGCTGACATGAATGCACTGGATTGGCAATTTCCCACTTCAGATGGTCAAATGCCAAGTCAGCTGGCATTCAGGCAATGTCAGGTCCTTGCTTCAAGACTAGCAAATCAACTGAATACAGCTACTGGAGTTAAAGGAAGCTCAACCAAGATCTTGTCTGGTTAGTGCACATTTCTACCGGCAAATTATTAAGTAACAAGTGGGCATAAACGCACTGATCTTCAATCCACTGGATGAACTCCCTATCTTTAGCTAGGATATGGAGAGTCATTTATGAAATAACAACAAACCTATCAGGACCAATTGTTTTTAAAGTCTTAAACTGAATATACAATATCCAAATATAGGACACTGAGAAAGAAAGGTCACCAAAACAATTTGTGTTTCTAGGCAATCAGTGGAGACTCTCCCACAATGTAGTAGATGGTTGAATACATGTTTCCACGGTTCTTACTAAGTCTGGCACATGTTAATATAGGTACCTCAAAATTTTATTAATACCCATTTCATTATTAGTGAGAACTCCTTTTAAGAACAGATTTGTTGTTTTTCATACATGTAGTACATACATGCACTGCATATCAGAAAAACAGGAATATTAACACAGAGAGTCACAGATCTTTAGCAGAAGTTTTACCCCTTACCTACATTCTCTTAGGGAAATGTGTCGCCTCTTTGCTTGGCACTGTATGGAAAGAAGTAGTCCTAGGGGGCTTCCACTACGTCCCTTGGAAGTCTTTCTTATTCTACCAAGGAGGAAATCTGGGCATCATTAAATCCCAACGACTACACATCCTCCCAGGGGTGAGTGTTAAGAATGGAAATTTGAGGGTATGGAAAGGAACAGCTCGGGGCTTCCCTGATAGCTCAGTTGGTAAAGGATCCGTCTGCAACGTGGGAGACCCCAGTTCGATCCCTGGGTTGGGGAGATTCTCTGGAGAAGGGAAAGGCTACCCACTCCAGTATTTTGGACTGGAGAATTCCATGGACTGTATAGTCCATGGGGTTGCAAAGAGTCAGACACAACCGAGCGACTTTCACTTCACTTCAAAGGAGTAGCTGAAGCCTCAACTTTAAATGTACAGGCAAATAAAATCTGTACCAATTGGAAGTAGTCACTTAGAGCTGATATGAAAACCAACCTTTGAAATAAAAAGTTCTGCTTTTCTGACGTGAAGTATATACAGACTGAAAATCAATGGCGATGAGGTCTTAGCACTTTGGAAACCACTTGTTAACAGTGATTCACAGCTTGCAAGTCATCATAAAGAATTCTATTAGACAACAGCTTTGATAGCTTTATTCTTAGCAACAATCCATTAAAATAGTGAAAGTGTACTAGATTTAAAATCAAAAGACCTGCCAATAACTGGGAAGGTATATGTATCACATATATCAGGAAAATGGTTAAATGGCTAAATGGTTCTTTAGGAAAAAAAGTGGAGGGACATTCTCCTATTCACACCCCTCAACCTCCCACCATAAAAAATCAGGCAATTCTCAAAAAGCAGTATATGGGAAAAGGTCAGAATTGTTCCTAATCAAAAGCATGTAAATTTGAATACGATTCTTTTTCTTCCCCACAAATAACTGACAGAGATTATTTGAAGTTAAAACCCAGAAACTGTGGGGACAAGATTACAAACTGTTAGTAGAAGATTAAAACGATACAGCCTTTCAGGAAACCATATGTTCACACGTCTTCAGATTCATTCACTGGAATATTATGAGGTCATGAAGAGAATCCTGGAGAAGTTTTATAGCCACAGAAAGTTGTTTATGCAAAACTATAACAAAAGAAAAATTACCTTTTTGTCAAATACGTGAAACAAAATCTTGTGGACTTTCACAACTCTGGATTTTCTTTAGGGTTACTGGTAGGACAAACTAGATTGCTTCTACCCTTTTTTTTTTTTTTTTTTTTTAATAATTTTACTTCTTTATTTCAGGCTGTGCTGGGTCTTTGTTGCTGTGTGGCCCTTTTCTCTAGTTGCGATGACGGGGCTTCTCATTATGCTTCTCTGGTTGAGGAGCATGGGCTCTGGGGCGCGAGGGCCTCAGGAGCTGCGGCACGTGGGATCAGTAGCTGTGGCTCCGGCCTCCAGAGCACAGGCTCATCAGTTGCAGCACATGGGCTTAGTTGTGCTCCAAGGCATGAGGGATCTTCCCAGGTCAGGGATCAAATCCGTGTCTCCTGCATTGGCAGGCGGATTTTTTTTTTTACCACTGAGCCACCAGGGAAGTCCGCTTCTACCCTTAAGTCTCACAGATCTCACAGGTTTTGCTAACTTTGGTAGTAAGCTAGCCTATCTCAAACTGATTCTCACCTTAGGAAATAGAAATGGTCTAAGACAAAATAAAACAGTACTTAATTTTTATATTTGGCATTATTTTCTAAAAGTCTTTACTAACAGTTCTTTGAAAGCCCTTGAAAAATGTTATGGCTGTGTTTATTTTATTTTAAATATTATAAAATCAGTTAATTGCAAAGTGCCACTCAGACTGTTGTTGTTTAGTAGCTCAGTTGCATCTGACTCTTTGAAACCCTACAGATTGTAGCAAGCCAGGCTCCTCTGTCCATGGGATTTCCCAGGCAAGAATACTGGAGTGGGTTGCCATTTCCTTCTCCGGATACTCCCAAGCCAGGGATCAAACCCATGTCTCCTGCATTGGCAATTGGATTCTTTACCACTGAGCCACCAGGGTAGCTTACTCAGCCTTACTCAGACTGTAGTGTGTTGTTATAGCAGCTTAAACAGATTAAGATATAACTCAAAGATTATGAATGCACTAATTTGTATAAATATCTTAGAATATTGCTTTGCACACAGTACCTCAACAAACCTTAGTTTTTATAATTATTACCATTACCACTACTACTACTAAGAAGTAATGTACTTAAATTATTATTATTGCTATTATTATATGTGAGGATATAAGCAGTAGCACTAATGTGGATAAATCAGAGCTAAAGCAACTAGGAAAACCAACTTTAAGGTAATTTTGCTGAAAAATGAAGATTTAGAATGGCTTTGAGAATTTAAAATTTCTTTTCTATTGATGTAGATTAGGGTGCAATGAAACCTAGGTAGCATTAGGGTTATACCAAGTGTCCTGACTGTCTGCATAGAAATATCCTCAGAGCAAGTGACTCAATTAGCTATTAAAGGTGTCATATATTTTAGAACTCAGAAAAACTAAAGGTCAGTAGTAGAACCACTTGTACTTTTTGAAGTTCAAATTGCCAAATTCAGATACACTGCCAGATTTCTTGCATAAATTAGATATAACCATCTCAGATCTTTCTGTGAAATAATAATTTTTAAACTCAATTTTAAATCAGTACAAACAGTAAGATAATACATTTTTGGTTCTTTAGTTCTTTGTTTTCTCTTGACACTTTTTTTCCTTCTCAAAGCATGAGAAAATTTTAAATCTCTAAAAATCGAATGAGTATTTTTCAAAGATATTCTAGGGAAGTAACTGTTAGTCAATAACACACTTGGGCTTCCCAGGTGGTGCTAGTGGTAAAGAATCCGGCTGTCATTCATTGGCAGGAGAGACAAGAGACTCGAGTTCGATCCCAGGGTCGGGAAGATCTCCTGGAGAAGGAAATGGTAACCCACTCCAGTATTCTTGCCTGGAAAATTCCATGGAGAGAGGAGCCTGGAGGGCTATAGTCCACAGGGCTGCAAAAAGTCGGAGATGACTAAGCACCTGAGCACAGCACTTAAAAACAGAAACCCCAAAGCTTGCGTCAAAGACCAGGGCTGGGGGCTTCCCTGGGGGCTAAGCGGTAAAGAGCCCACCTTCCGATGCAGGAGACATGGGCTCGCGCCCTGATCTGGGAAGATCCCACACGCTGTGGGGCAACTGAGCCCCTGTGTCACAATTACTGAGCTTGCGCTCTGCAACAAGAGAAGCCACCGCAATGAGAAGTCTGAGCACTGCCACCAGCGAGCAACCCCCACTTGCCGCAACTAGAGAAGAGCCCATGCAGCGACAAAGACCCAACACAGCCAGAAGTAAATAAATGAAATGGGGGGGAAAAAAAGATCAGGGCTGGCTGAGCAAGACTGCAGCTGTTTCTGCCTTCTGTTCCCCCATCGTGGACCCTTATTTGTGGGGGCTGATATGCAGCAAAAAGGATGGATCCTGGGAGATGGGATACAGAATGGCCTTGTCTCTTAGCTCTGCCACATAGGCAGGGTCTGACATCTATAAAAAGAGGGGCTAATGCCCAAGAAGAAAAGACTGCTTTCTGTAGGGACCTTATAAACTATTTTTTAGAACCCTAACATATAAATCAGGTTTCTCTGGGGACCCAAGTGACAAAGTGAGACGAGCACTTGAGGAAAAGACCCTTCTCATGCCCCTCCTAGCAACCTAGGTTGACCTCTTGGGAGACCAAAGCTTTGTCTAGGATCACAGCTCTGTTAATGTTATATCATGGGCCTTGTGATGGGCACTGCCGAGGGAAGAAGGCAGTAATCATCACAGTGAAGGCCCTATGCCTTGGAGTCAGATGAGATTCCAACCAAAGGAAAATTAAAGTTTCCCTTCTACCTCACTGGCCATCTATTCTCAGGCTCGGTTTCCATCTCTTCCTCCCCTGTTTAACCTTTAAACCTCAGATCAGTGTTCCTCAATTGTCTGGGGAAAAGGGTCAGGTGTTTTTGTGTTAATTTCCAATCCCCTGAAGAACGGTATTATTATAAAATGCAATAACAACATATTACCAAAACAACGAAATCAAAGGCATACAGAGTACAAGCTACTAATCAGGTGTTTGCTGTAACTAAAAGTTCCTGAAACTTATTGTTCTGTTTTTATCTCACTGGGACCAGTAACAGGGCATGGGCAGGCACCACACTCAAAGGTGAACCACCTTTGAGTAGCATTGCTTCATCATCTACATCTCTTCCTAGGTGATGTCCCTAAGCTTTACACTGACAAATCCCCAATGGAAAGTGTATGCCTTGACTGTCCCCTGGAATAGACTCAGATGTCCAGCTGCCTGCTTGTCCACCCCTCTTGAACGTTTCAGAGGCATCTCAAATTAACATGTGCTAACAGAACCCATGATGTTATTCCCACTCCAACACCTGTTCCCTCCATTCCCCCTGCCATCTCCCTAAACAGAACCATAACCTTCACTCTCCTCCAAGGTGCTCTCCCTCCCTCACTGTCTGACCCCACTCCATCAGTAATTCCTGTCAATCCCTCCTCTAAAATAGTCTGTGAGTTTGCCCACTCGTAATCCCTTCACTGCTCCACCCTCCTCCAAGCCACCATCCTCTCCCCCTACATCCTTGAAGAGGCATCCCAGTTTCTCTTTCTGATGTCTCTCCTGCCGACTCATAACTCACCATCTACAAAGCAGCAGAAGGGAAGTTTTAAAATGTGAATCTGATCCATCATGCCCCTGCTTAAAATCCTCCAGTGGGTGTTGGTTACTGTCAGAATAAAACTAGGATGATTTGAGAGAAGAGCGCTGAAACATGTATATTACCATATGTAAAATAGATAATCAGTGCAAGTTTGATGCATGAAGTAGGGCACTAAAGCGGGTGCCCTCGGACAACCCAGAGGGATGGGGAGGGGAGGAAGATGGTGGGGGGGTGCTCAGGATGGGAGATACATGTACACCCGTGGCTGATTCATGTCGATGTATGGCAAAAACCACCACAATAAAGTAATTAGCCTCCAATTAAAATAAATTAAGTAATAAAAAAAAAACAAAACTAAACTGTTACTACAGCACACGCGACTCTACCTGGCCGGGGCTTGGTCTCCCCTCCAGCTTTCTCTCTGATTTCATTCCCACCGATAACTATATGTCAGCCACACAGACTTTCTTTCTGTTCCTGAAACAATCCAAGCTTCTTTTGGCTTCAGAATTTTTACATTTGCTGTTCCTTGTGCCAGTAACACTCGTTCTCCAGATCTGCAGGTGGCTGGCTCCCTTCCACTCTGATCTCAGCTCAAATATTACTTCTCTAAATGGCTTCCTGGGCACCCCCCAAGATGCCCACCCACACTCCAGCCATTCTGATTTCACACAACCCTGGTTTACTACCATCAGAGCCTATTTGAAATAATCTTTTTTATTTCTCGTTTTGTTTATTGTCGATCTCCACCTCCCTCAATGGATTACAAACCTGAGAACAGGGAGCCCTGACTGCACTGCTCACGGCTGCAGCCTAGCACTTCAACAGCACCTTGGTTGGTTTGCAAAAAAATATTGTAAAAGGCAATAAAAACGCACTCCCGAAACAATGAAAGCAAAGGCATGCAGGATACAAACGAGTGAGCAGGGGTTTGCTGTCATGGCTATAAAAGTTTCTAAAACGTACTCTCAATTCGGTTTTTATCTCACTGGGCCCAGGAACGGGGCATGAGCAGGCACCACGCTCAAAGGTGAATTACCTTTGAGCAGCAATTTGTTGAATCAATTAATGAGTGAGTCTGAATAATGCCATTTAAGATCCATGTCTTTTAATCTCGGTGCCTCTGTTTCTTTGTTTGTAAAACAGGTGTTAATGCCTGTCCCATCGGATGGCTGGGAGAATTCATTCATTCATAAATGAGGATATGCATATTGAACAATGGACACCGGACCTGGCAGTAGCAATCTGTGAATGGTGGTTAAAAAGTAAATGTGTGCAGTGGCCAGTAATAAGGAGCTTACACTGGAACATGGTAAGCTCATTCGCAGCACATATGACATCCCTCCTGGGCTCTGCCAGAAAAGGTGAGCAGAGACTTTCAGGGAGGAAAATGCTGAGGTCTTCCAGTTTTTTAGTTGAAGGCCACTGAGCCAGCAAAATGTGGATACTCACAAGGATATGCCCTCATTTGTACTCGCTGACTGGTCGGCCCTAGGGAACTTGGGGTGCATTTGCATTTATACACCTTCTACACTAATATACCAACTGAGACTTGCAGATTTCAGAATCGAACCTGGAAATTTCATTTAATTTTATATTTAGAAGGAACCTTTGCCTGTCAACCCAGCATTTGTCTCAAATAAGTCTGTACAAAACTATGACTCCAGTTTTAGAATCGTTTTCAAAGGAAGCGGGTAATAAACAATCATGCTCTTTTGTGTAACATCCAAATTATACTAAATTACGGAAAAAATAGGACATGTGTACTCTAAACTCAGCATCCCATCACTATGTCTAAACTAAGAGTGATAAATTCACTCTTCAGTGTTATTACTAACATTTTCCTCCTCAACCCACCTGATCCTACATACCTCTAAAAGTAAATCTGACCACAGGCCAGCCTATTTGATTCAGTGACACTCCAGCCTTAAAAGGATCTGTTTTTCCTTTGTGCTTTGTGTGAGGCTGCCAGGGTTAATTCCATGACAGGCAGCCTGGACCTAAGTTTTAGCTTTCCCCGAAATGGTAAGATTCCCCACCCCCATCAGGTAACCTGAAGCCAGCCAATCAATATGCGCCCAGTGAGAGACAAAGGGGAAAGCTGAAAAGCCCGCGAAAGCCCAGGTTTGAGAAAGCCCGCGAAAGCCCAGGTTTGAAAAAGCCCGCGAAAGTCTGTACCAATAGAATTGCTTTGTAGACATGTAACCAATCCGCTTAAGCCAGCTACTAATTGATTATGCATGTCTTATAAATTTCTGTAACAGCTTGGGCTCAGGGCTTTTCTGACCCTGCACCACTGTGATGGCGGAGGCAGAAGGCCCTGGCTCGAGTCAGTAATAAACTTCCCTTTTTTTGCGAGTTGCATTGCCTTGGAAGCCTTCTCTCTTCCCGCTCGGGGATTCGGACATCGGGCATAACATTTGGGGGCTCGTCCGGGATCCCTTGACCGGGAGAAGAGAACGCTTCCAGGACAAAGGGGGAAGGATAAATAATAACACCGGTGCTCAGGAAAGACCACAGTAAATTCAGGGCCCTGTTGGGGAGCAGGAGGGTGCGTATCTGGCACAAAAGGAAGGCTTTCTAGAAAGGGGATTAGCCGGCGTAAGGCCAAGGCCAGCGGACGCGCTGGGAGGCAGCCGACTCTGCAGGGAAGGCTTTCTAGAAAGGGGGGGGGACCAGCCGGCGTAAGGCCAAGGCCAGCGGACGCGCTGGGAGGCAGCCGACTCCGCGCGGAAGAAAGTTCCTCTCCCGACCCCGAGTCTGGTGAACAGCGGACGCCATTCGGTAAGGTAAAATTCAGGGGGCCCGAAAATCCAGCGCTGTGTCGTCGGCCGACGTTTGTTTGTCCGTGTGTTTGTCTTCGGCTCTCCGTGTTTTTGTGTGCCGGCATTGTCTCTATTCTCGTTCTCTTCTGGGGCATCGTTCTTTTCTCTTCTGACTTATTCTCCTTCTCTTCGTCTCCGATCTCCCCTCCACTTCTTTTCTTTTCGGGAGTTTCAGTGAACAGGCAAATGGTTGTGGGGCAATTGATGAATCCTGGCCAGGGCTACACTCTGGCGGACTCTGAAGGCCCTACAATAAGTGAGCCTCAGTAACTAGAGCCCGACCGGGTGAAACTCTCCTTTAACATCCCTAACTGAGGACGTGGCCTAAAATTCTTCTTGTGGGCACGGGTCAGGCACTTAAAGGCCATTAGGGCGCCTGCCACTTGAAGACTCCCGTGAGAGGATAAGGGGGTCACGGAACGGGCTAGAAACCCCTAGGGTGCCCGCCCCCAGCAAGAAAACTTCCGTGCAACGACGTAGGCACATAAACAGTTCCAAAAGCATACCATAAGCCCAACCTCTTGGCCGCCACCACTCCCGGTAAGATTTTTGGTGGTCGTTCTCAGTGACTTTCTCTCTCTTTCTTCCTTACCATTTATTTTAACCATGGGTCAGAGAGAATCTACCCCACTTTCTCTCATGACTGACCATTTTTCGGATGTCAGGGCCAGGGCCCATAACTTGTCTTTGCTAGTCAAGAAAAGTAAATTAATAACTTTTTGTTCTGCAGAGTGGCCCGCCTTTCGGGTAGGATGGCCTCCGGAAGGCACCTTTCAACCGTCCATCATACAGGCTGTGAAAGAGAAGATTATGGCTCCTGATCCCTGGGGCCATCCGAATCAGGTCCCCTATGTCATGGTCTGGCAGGATTTAGTGGAAAATCCACCTAAATGGTTAAAACCTTTTGTTTATACACTTCCTAGTTCCTCCAATTCACAGGTCCTGGTGATGGAGATCCCCCCGGAGGAAACCAAAAAGAAAGAAGACCCAAAACCAGTCCTTCAGGAATCATCTTATCCAAACCTGATAGATCTAGAAACGGAGATAAGGCCTCCGCCATATGTGCCCTCCTCACAACCCCCTCCGAGGAGAGAAGCTCCCACGGGTGAACCGAGAGGTTTAAAAGGGCCAACGGGAACTGACCATGAGGGGGGACCGGCACTGGGGACCCGGGGGAGAACTAGGGGAGATAGAGGTGGGCAAGACCCTGGGGACCCAGAGTTACCTTCATCCACTGTTCAGGCGCTCCCCGTCCGAGTGGGACCAGCTAACCCGGACGGAAAGCGAACCTATCAGTACTGGCCCTTTTCCACGAGTGACCTGTACAATTGGAGAACCCAGAACCCTCCTTTCTCAGAGAAACCCCAAGGCCTCATTGACCTCTTAGATTCCATTTTGTTCACTCATAACCCCACCTGGGACGATTGTTAGCAGCTGTTGCAGGTGCTCTTCACCACGGAAGAACGGGAGCGAATCCTGGCAGAGGCACGGAAACGGGTCCCGGGGGCCGACGGGAGACCAACCGCCCAGCCTCATCTCGTGGACGAGGGGTTTCCTCTGTTGCGGCCTAACTGGGATTTTGAGCGGGTGGAGGGTAGGGAGCATCTCCGAGTGTACCGCCAGACTCTAATGGCTGGCCTGCGGGCTGCAGCAAGAAAGCCGACGAATCTGGCAAAGGTAAATCTAGTAAGGCAAGAGCCCACTGAGAGCCCAGCAGCCTTCCTAGAGAGGCTGATGGAAGCTTTCAGGCAATATACACCTATGGACCCCCAGGCTGAGGAGTCACGGGCTGCAGTTCTGTTAGCGTTTGTAAATCAGGCAGCCCCAGATATTAGGAAGAAATTACAAAAGGTAGAGGGATTGGGAGAACAGACAATACAGGATTTACTGAAAGTAGCTGAAAAGGTATTTAATAATAGGGAGACCCCAGAAGAAAGGGAAGAACGAATTCGACGGGAGGAAAGAGAATTAGCTGAGAAGATCAGGAAAAAAGATAGAGAACATAGGGCGAGGGAAAACCGGAAGAACCAGAGGGAGCTAGCCCAGATCCTTTTTGCTGGGATAAAGGCCGGAACAGAATTGAGGGAACCTCGAGACCCCCGGATGGGAGAAAAAGAAAAACCAAAAAGGCAGGCCCTAAAGAAGGATCAGTGCGCCTACTGCAAAGAACAGGGGCACTGGAAAAACGAGTGCCCTAAGAGGGACTCAAAGAGAGAAATGACCCAGAGAGAAAAAATTTCCCCTGGAACTCGAGTTCTATATGCGGGGGAAGACAGTGACTAGGGGAGTCAAGACTCGGTGCCCCTCCCCGAGTCCTGGGTAACCATACATGTGGAGGGGAAACCCGTTGGCTTCATGGTAGATACTGGCGCCCAACACTCTGTTTTAAATAAAAAACTGAGACCAATGTCTAAAAAAACCAGCTTAGTGCAAGGAGCCACGGGGACAAAAAGATATTGTTGGACCACAGAACGGAAAGTAAATCTGGGGACCCACCAGGTGTCCCATTCGTTTTTGGTGATACCAGAATGCCCAGCCCCTCTACTTGGACGGGACTTGTTGACTAAAGTTAATGCTCAGATCCATTTTGACCCTGGGGGAATGTCAGTCACGGATGGACTTGGACAACCGATACATGTCTTGTCCCTAGCCTTAAGAGATGAATACAGACTTTTTGTGCCTAAGCCCTCAGAGACCATAGCACTAGATGTACAACCGTGGGTCCATAAATACCCATTGGCCTGGGCAGAAACGGCAGGGATGAGACTAGCCAAACAGAGACATCCGGTCGTCATCGAGCTAAAGGCAGAGGCAGTTCCTGTGAGGGTGAAACAGTACCCCATGAGCCAGGAAGCTCGGCGGGGGATCACTCCCCACATTCGACGTCTCATGGATGCCGGAATTCTCAGGCGATGCCAATCCCCTTGGAACACCCCCTTACTGCCGGTGAAGAAGCCAGGGGGGACAGATTACAGACCTGTCCAAGACCTGCGAGAAGTCAACAAGCGGGTGAGTGACATACACCCCACTGTCCCTAACCCATATACCCTCCTGAGCAGTTTACTGCCTGAGTACACTTGGTATACTGTGTTGGACTTGAAAGATGCCTTTTTCAGCCTACCCCTGGCGGCCCAGAGCCAGGAGATATTTGCCTTTGAGTGGACTGAGGGGGAGGGCCAACCGGTAGTACAATTAACTTGGACCCGTCTCCCACAGGGGTTCAAGAACTCCCCTACCTTGTTTAATGAGGCTCTGAGTGAGGACCTCTGCGAATATCGGGCTTGCCACCCAGAGGTCATTCTGCTACAATATGTAGATGACCTCATGTTGGCTGGAACCACAGAGGAGGCATGCAGCCGTGCCACCGGGGACCTCTTACAGACCCTAGGCATCTTGGGGTATCGTGCTAGCGCAAAGAAGGCACAAATAGCCCGGCAAGAGGTCACCTATTTGGGGTATAAGATCCGGCAGGGACAAAGGTGGCTAACTCAGGCCATGAAAGAAACAATATTGCAGATACCAGAGCCCAAAACCCCTCGCCAGGTGAGAGAGTTTCTGGGGACTGTTGGATATTGCAGACTGTAGATCATGGGGTTTGCTGAAAAGGCCCGGCCCTTGTATGAGAAAAGTAAAGAGACCCCAAACTGGACTTGGACTGAGCCAATGAAAAAGGCTTTCCAGACGCTTAGACAGGCCCTACTAGAAGCCCCAGCCCTTGCCCTGCCTAACCCAAATAAGCCATTCCAGCTGTTTGTAGATGAAAAGCAAGGAATAGGAAAGGGGGTCTTGACGCAACAATGGGGACCATGGAAGCGGCCGGTAGCATACCTTTCGAAGCGATTAGACCCGGTGGCCGCTGGGTGGCCCCCTTGCCTTCGCATCATTGCAGCTACAGCCCTCCTCGTCCGCGACGCTGACAAGTTGACGTATGGACAGCAACTCTCGGTGTGCACCCCCCACGCCATCGAAGGGGTTTTAAAGCAGCCGCCGGGTAAGTGGATCTCCAATGCCCGCTTGACACACTACCAGGCCTTGCTGCTCGATGCCCCACGGGTGCGTTTTCAGACCCCTTGCTTCCTAAATCCGGCCACGCTCCTACCTAACCCAGAGAAGGACCGCCCTCTCCATGACTGCAATGAGATACTGGCTGAGGCCCTGGCGGCACGAAAAGACTTAACTGATGTTCCCTTAAGCAACAGTGAGCTAGTATGGTTCACCGATGGGAGCAGCTATGTAAAAGATGGGCAAAGGAAGGCGGGAGCCGCCATAGTTGATGATTCAGGGCAGACGATATGGGCTGAAACACTTCCCCCAAACACTTCTGCGCAAAAAGCAGAATTGATTGCCCTAATACAGGCTCTAGAGCAAGCCAAAGGGAAGAGAGTCACCATTTATACTGACAGCCGATATGCTTTCAGCACTGCCCATATTCAAGGTCCCATATACCAAGAAAGGGGATTTCGGACAGCTGAGGGAAAAGAGGTCAAAAATCTGGCCGAGATCCGCAGGCTCCTGGAGGCTGTCCAACTGCCCCGGGCAGTAGCAATAGTACATGTCCCCGGTCACCAGAAAGGAGAAGACCTTAAGGCGCGGGGCAATCGTGCCGCTGATGCGGCCGCTCGAGAAGCGGCTAGCCGGGACTACGCCGCCCCCATATTAGCTGTGGGACTTCCACCTCCTGGTATGGGGACTCTGCCGCCAGTCCCCGACTATTCCCTCCCTGATCTCGCTTGGATCAACAAGGATGCCACCCTCCAGAAGGATGACCAAGATGGATGGTACCGGGACCAAAACAACAACCTGATATTGCCTGCCACCCTGGGTCGTCACCTGTGTGAACACCTGCACACAACTACCCACTTGGGAAAAAAAAAGACCCTAACGCTTCTCCAGACGGCCTGCCTGAGGTTCCCTCGACAAAATGCAGCTGTACGAGAGATAATTCAAGCCTGCGAAGCGTGCCAGCTGATGAGGGCAAAAAAGAAGCAGCACTCGGGAATGAGGTACCGGGGGGAGGAGCCAGGGCAACACTGGGAGATAGATTTCACTGAGGTAAGGCCAGGCAAGTACGGGTATCGCTATCTGTTGGTTCTGGTAGATACCTTCTCGGGGTGGGTAAAAGCTTTCCCCACTAAGGGAGAGACAGCAATAGTGGTTGCTAAAAAGATCTTAGAAGAGATAGTGCCTAGGTATGGGCTGCCGGTGACTATGGGCTCTGATAACGGACCTGCCTTTGTGAGTCAGATTGTACAAGGGCTGGCCCAAGCTCTGGGGACAAAATGGAAGTTACATTGCGAATATAATCCCCAGAGCTCAGGACAGGTTGAGAGAATGAATCGGACCCTAAAAGAAACTTTGACAAAGTTGGCAATAGAGACTGGCGGGGACTGGGTGACCCTCCTTCCCTTTGCACTCTTTCGGGCGCGTAACACCCCTTATAAGCTGAATCTTACTCCTTTTGAGATTTTATATGGGAGACCCCCTCCTGTGTATCCTATTTTCGAAGGAAAATGCCTGCCACCCCCTACTTTGAGACAATTCCAGCAAACTCTGATGGCATTAAGTAAGGTGCATAACCATGTTTGGAAATTGATTCGAGAGATACACGAGGGCCAAAACAGGAGGGCTCTTCCCTCACATAATATTGGCCCAGGTGATTGGGTTTGGGTAAAACGACACCAATCTAGAGTATTAGAACCTAGATGAAAAGGCCCTTATGTTGTTCTCCTTACCACTCCTACTGCTGTCAAGGTCGACGGAATTGGACCCTGGGTTCACTGCAATCACGTGCGGCAAGCCACGCCGGAAGAACAGGAAAAAGCACGAGCAGAATGGAAGGCGAGTCCTCACCCGTCAAATCCTTTGAAACTGAAACTCGCCCGCCGGGAGGCCTCCTAATTCTCCTGCTGATGGCAGCTCTCATCGACCCAGGAGCGACCAGTCATAACCCCCATCAACCTGCTAAGATCACCTGGAAACTCAACGACGGGCAAACTCATGAGCTGCTCAATGAGACATCAAAAATCCACCCTCCGAACACCTGGTGGCCGGACCTGAACTTCGACCTCTCAAGCCTCTTCGCAAAGCAAGACGGTCTCTATGATAAGTATTATAGGGATGAGATAAAAAACCATAGGTTGGGGTTCTGGGCTTGCCCGGGCTATGTAAGAAATAACTGGAAAACCTGTGGTGGCATAAAAAGCTATTATTGCAGGAGCTGGAGTTGTGTGACCTCTTGTGATGGACCCCAGAGGTGGGATGTCGGAAACAGAGATCTAGTTAGCTTCACCTTCAAAGACCGTAGACACCATGGCCCTCAGGTACGAGTACAATTTAACCAGGAACGGGCGAAAAAAGAAAACCGCTGGACCTCAGGACTGACTTGGGGTTTTCAGCTTCATGTAAATTGGCCCGGCCCCTACCCAGGCGAGCTTTTGATCATTAAACAGGTTATTGAGCCAGTGCAGGTACATAGTTTAGGTCCCAATCTGATCAAAACGTTACAGGGGCACAAGGCGACCCCCAAGCCAACTACCTTCAGACCAAGCTCGCCGGGAACATTTAACATCTCCTCTACTCCGAGCCTTAGAGGCAAATTGACAGAGACCCCTGGCCCTCTGGCTGTTACCATTAGCTCAACAATTCAGGACCCCCTATGGGCCTTAGTGAATGCAGCCTTTACGGTCTTAAACCATACCAACCCTAATGCGACCCAGTCCTGTTGGCTTTGTTATAATCTTCACCCACCCTTTTATGAGGCTATAGGCCTCAATGTCTCTTACCACTTGTCTTCAGGCCAGAACCCGCCCCAATGCCGATGGGAAGAACGCAAGGTTGGCCTCACAATGAATGAAGTTTGGAGACAGGGACTCTGTTTGGGCACAGTGCCACGTGATAAAACTCCCCTCTGTGCCCGGACTATCAGTAACCTACGCTTACATGGCAAAAATTGGATTGTGCCAGAGGCTGGGGGTTAATGGATTTGTTCACATACTGGGCTAACCCCATGTTTAAATGTGAAGGTTTTTAACCAGAATCAAGAATTCTGTGTCCTGGTTGCTGTAATGCCAAAAATCTTATACCACTCTGAAGAGGTTATGTACTCACATTGGGACCGGGAATTGCTAAGACAAAAGAGAGAGCCAATCAGTGCGATTACCATGGCAGCCTTGTTCAGTCTTGGGCTGGCAGGAGCAGAGACAGGAATAGCTTCACTGTCTCTGCAAGGCCAAGGGTTTTCCTCCCTACGAGCCGCCATAGATGAAGATATAGCTCGCATAGAAAAATCAATCAGCCACTTAGAGAAGTCTCTGACTTCATTGTCTGAAGTGGTCTTGCAGAATAAGAGAGGATTAGACTTAATTTTTCTCCAACAGGGTGGGGTCTGCGCGGCTCTGGGAGAAAAATGTTGTTTCTATGCAGACCATACAGGAGTGGTAAGAAAATCTATGGCAAAAGTGAGAGAAGGGCTGGCGCAACGTAAGAGGGAACGAGAGGCCCAACAGGGATGGTTTGAGTCTTGGTTTCAACGCTCCCCCTGGCTGACCACCTTAGTTTCCACCCTCCTGGGGCCACTTATAGTGCTATTATTAACACTTACATTTGGCCCTTGTATTTTAAACCGGCTAATGTCATTTATTAAAGAACGTCTCAATACAATTCAGATTATGGTATTAAGGCAGCAATATCAGATGGTAGCCCAGGATGAAGAAAAAGATTCCTCTACAGGAACAAGAAGACAGGGGGGAATGTGAGGCTGCCAGGGTTAATTCCATGACAGGCAGCCTGGACCTAAGTTTTAGCTTTCCCCGAAATGGTAAGATTCCCCACCCCCATCAGGTAACCTGAAGCCAGCCAATCAATATGCGCCCAGTGAGAGACAAAGGGGAAAGCTGAAAAGCCCGCGAAAGCCCAGGTTTGAGAAAGCCCGCGAAAGCCCAGGTTTGAAAAAGCCCGCGAAAGTCTGTACCAATAGAATTGCTTTGTAGACATGTAACCAATCCGCTTAAGCCAGCTACTAATTGATTATGCATGTCTTATAAATTTCTGTAACAGCTTGGGCTCAGGGCTTTTCTGACCCTGCACCACTGTGATGGCGGAGGCAAAAGGCCCTGGCTCGAGTCAGTAATAAACTTCCCTTTTTTTGCGAGTTGCATTGCCTTAGAAGCCTTCTCTCTTCCCGCTCGGGGATTCGGACATCGGGCATAACACTTTGATGTATTTTTATTTCCATCTTGTAAATCTGTGTTTAATCACCAATTTTTGTTGACTGAATAGGGTGTTAGAACAGATTAGAAGTCCCTAGCTAATGTGGTTCCTAAAAACATCAAGGATATTAGACAAGGGATGATGACTATAAACCAAAAATTCCCTGAAGGGCTGAAGCTTCTCCTATTTACCCCATCATTTGATAACTAGGGAGTTATAGTAGCACCAATAGCACTCAAGAAAATGGGCATGCACCTGGGCAAGCTACTGTGTTGATAACAACAAACTGTGGAAAATTCTTCAAGAGATGGGAATACCAGACACCTGACCTGCCTCTTGATAAATCTGTATGCCGGTCAAGAAGCAACAATTAGAACTGGACAGGGAAAAACAGACTGGTTCCAAATCTGGAAAGGAGTACGTCAAGGCTGTATATTGTCACCCTGCTTATGTAACTTACATGCAGAGTACATCACGTGAAATGCCAGGCCGGATGAACCACAAGCTGGAATCAAGATTGCTGGGAGAAATATCAATAACCTCAGATATGCAGATGACACCACCCTAATGGCAGAAAGTGAAGAGGAACTAAAGAGCCTCTTGACGAAAGTGAAAGAGGAGAGTAAAAATTTTGACTTAAAACTCAACATTCAGAAAACTAAGACCACGGCATCCGATCCCATCACCTCATGGCAAATAGATGGGGAAACAATGGAAACAATGAGAGACTTCTTTTGGGGGGCTCCAAAATCACTGCAGATGGTGACTGCAGCCATGAAATTAAAAGACGCTTGCTCCTTGTAAGAAAAGCTATGACCAACCTAGACAGCATATTAAAAAGCAGAGACATTACTTTGCCAACAAAGGTCTGTCTAGTCCAAGCTATGGTTTTTCCAGTAGTCATGTATGGATGTGAGAGTTGGACTATAAGGAAAGTTGAGTGCCAAAGAATTGATACTTTTGAACTGTGGTATTAGAGAAGACTCTTTAGAGTCCCTTAGACTGCAAGGAGATCAAACCAGTCAATCCTAAAGTAAAGGAAATAAGTCCTGAGTATTCATTGGAAGGACTGATGCTGAAGCTGAAACTCCAATACTTTGGCCGCCTGATGCAAAGAGCTGACTCATTTGAAAAGACCCTGTGATGCTGGGAAAGATTGAAGGCAGGTGGAGAAGGGGACGACAGAGGATGAGATGGTTGGATGGCATCACTGACTCAATGGACGTGAGTTTGAGCAAGTTCTGAGAGTTGGTGATGGACAGGGAAGCCTGGTGTGCTACAGTCCATGGGGTCGCAAAGAGTCACACACAACTGAACTGAAAGAAAAGAGGGGCTTCCCAAGTGGTGCTAGTGGTAAAGAATCCTCCTGCCAACACAGGAGAGGCAAGAGATGCTGGTTCGATCCTAGGGTCAGGAAGATCCCATGGAATAGAAAATGGTACCCCATTCCAATATTTTTGCCTGGAAAAGTCCATAGGCAGAGGAGCCTGATGGGCTACAATCCATGGGGCCATAAAGTGTTGGACACAAATGAGCACTAGTACTAGCAATAAATCAAAGAAAAGAGAATGTTGAACTATGAGCATTTGTAGGAATTGTCATTGCAGGGCTTATTATTTCAACAAATTGCATTTTGGCCTCCCAATCCTGGCAGTTAAACAGTTCAGTTCAATTAGATGGACTACTCAGAGAGCCAGACACTGACCTTCTTGTTGTTTAACCTACAAGCATATCAGAAAGAGGGAAACACTGACTCCAGTGGGTCATGAAAGGTTAGCACTTGACATTTTAAATCAGAAGATATTTTATGAAATTTGAAGATGGGTATAATGCAACAGAATTGTTTACCAAATGGGTGTATTCCAAGGAGAAGGGAGAAGAAATTACCTAAACTCTTCCGCTGCTATCAGTTTCCTGAAAAGAGAACTGAAGTCTAGACTAAGGCATCAATTTATCATTGACTTCATGGTATGAATTTTTAGAAAGAAGCATAGTTTAATCACAAATGCTTTATGATCCGATTGTAGGAAGGAACATTTTCTGTTAAATAGATTTGTCCCTTGAGATTAGGTCCAAGAAGAAACTTGGTGCTGCAGTCAAATATTATTTAAGGGTTAATCATCCAATCTGGGGATTGTTCAGACTGTAAATTCTCTCTCATCTCACAGGCCCCCAGTTCCATGCTCCTATATGCTCCTTAGTTCCTGCTTAAACCTATCTTTATAGTTTAAAAACACACTTTTTCCTCATGCTTCCTCCTCCAAACCAAAGCTCCTTTTCTGGCCAATGTTTGGCTGATTTAAATCAAGTCAAGAGAAAAACAATAAGATTAAACTAACTCATGTATAAGACCTTTCCATAACACTGCATTTTCAAAGAGGATATTGGTTAACCAACCCAATCTGGGATCAATATAGCTTCAGGCAACCCAGCAAGGCGAAAGTAAAAAATAGATATCTTCAAACTTCTAAATCAAGCCCACTAACACAAAGCTGCTTCCCTCATGGCATTACTAGAATAACAGTGACTAGCATTTTGGGGGCGGAGAAGGCAATAGCACCCCACTCCAGTACTCTTGCCTGGAAAATCCCATGGACGGAGGAGCCTGGTAGGCTGCAGTCCATGGGGTCGCGATGAGTCAGACACGACTGAGCAACTTCGCTTTCACTTTTCACTTTCATGCATTGGAGAAGGAAATGGTAACCCACTCCAGTGTTCTTGCCTGGAGAATCCCAGGAATGGGGTGGCACAGAGTCGGACACGACTGAAGTGACTTAGCAGCAGTAGCCGCAGTATTTTTGGGGGAAACGTTGATATGGCTATTGTAATCAGAATCACATCTCTCACAGTATGTTAATTTGGACTAATACAATGATAAGTTTAAAATAATAATAATAAGAGAAGTCAGAGAAGGAACTCATACTTATCCAGCACTTTCCATACGTTAGGCAGCTGACATGGGTTAGCTCACTCCATGTATATATTTACTTCCCTAACTCTCTGGCATGGTTATTACTATCACCCTCTTAAAGAAGGAAAACCTGAAGTTTGGAAGATTTAAGGATGTCCTGAAATTCACCAGTAAAAAGCAGAGGCAAAATCAGAACACATAAAGGCCTACTTTTTTTTATACTCATCATTTCCCAAGAAATATGTATTAAGCTCCTACTGGATACATGGCACCATGCTAAAATTCTTTAAATGAGCAACACATAGTGCAGTCAAGCAGTGTTAGTCTCAGCCAGTTCAGTCGCTCAGTCATGTCCGACTTTTTGCGACCCCATGAACCGCAGCACGCCAGGCCTCCCTGTCCATCACCAACTCCCGGACTTCACTCAAACTCACGCCCATCGAGTCGGTGATGCCATCCAGCCATCTCATCCTCTGTCATCCCCTTCTCCTCCCGCCCCCAATCCCTCCCAGCATCAGGGTCTTTTCCAATGAGTCAACTCTTCGCATGAGGTGGCCAAAGTATTGGAGTTTCAGCTTCAGCGTCAGTCCTTCCAATGAACACCCAGGACTGATCTCCTTTAGGATGGACTGGTTGGATCTTCTTGCAGTCCAAGGGACTCTCAACAGTCTTCTCCAACACCACAGTTCAAAAGCATCAATTTTTCGGCGCTCAGCTTTCTTCACAGTCCAACTCTCACATCCATACATGACCACTGGAAAAACCATAGTCTTGACCAGATGGACCTTTGCTGGCAAAGTAATGTCTCCTTTTTAATATGCTATCTAGGTTGGTCATAACTTTCCTTCCAAGGAGTAAGGGTCTTTTAATTTCATGGCTGCAGTCACCATCTGCAGTGATTTTGGAGCCCAGAAAAATAAACTCAAGCACTGTTTCCACTGTCTCCCCATCTATTTCCCATGAGGTGATGGGACCAGATGCCATGATCTTAGTTTTCTGAATGTTGAGCTTTAAGCTAACTTTTTCACTCTCCTCTTTCACTTTCATCAAGAGGCTTTTTAGTTCCTCTTCACTTTCTGCCATAAGGGTGGTGTCATCTGCATATCTGAGGTTACTGATATTTCTCCCGGCAATCTTAATTCCAGCTTGAGCTTCTTACAGCCCAGCGTTTCTCATGATGTACTCCACATATAAGTTAAGTAAGCAGGGTGACAATATACAGCCTTGACGTACTCCTTTTCCTATTTGGAACCAGTCTGTTATTCCATGTCCGGTTCTAACGGTTGCTTCCTGACCTGAATACAGTCTCTCAGTCATGTCCAACTTTTTGCAACCCCATGGACTATAGCCCACCAAGCTCGTCTGTGCACGGAATTCTCCAGAGAATACTGGAGTGGGTTGCCATTCCCTTCTCCAGGGGATCTTCCTGACCCAGGCCTAAACCCAGGTCTCCTGCATTGCAGGCAGATTCTTTATATCTGAGCGACCAGTCAAGCAGACCAGGGTTCAAACCTCAGCTCGGCCATTATTAATTGCACAGCCTTGGGCAAATTGCTTAATTTCCCTGAGTTTCACTCTCCTAATTTTTAAAAGAGGGCAATTAATAAATTTCAAAGAGTTTCTCTTAGGATGAAATACTATGCTGTTTGCAAATAGTCATTGCCACTATTGAGAGTTTGCTGTGTGCCAAGCTCTGTCCTAAATATTTTTTTCTGTATGAACACAGGAAATTCTCTTAACAACCCTATAAGAAACTTGCCACTGGTGAGGAAACACATACAGACAGGTGAGAGCCCTTTTCCAGGGTTACATGACTGTAAGTGGCAGTGCTGGGCTTTGAACCCAGGCAATCTGCTTCTACGCTCGTCTCAATTACAATTCTGTATGCCTCTCACTGCCTGGCACAAAGAAAGGATTCAATAAATAGCAGCTTTAAAAATGTTTCTTTTCTAAGTACAAGAAATGCAGTTAAAACAAGCACTTCAATCTCCACAATGCAAAGAGACCATTACACGAGACGAGAGACTCCAGAAAAGCAGAAGAACTCTCTCACACACACAGAAGAAAAATCTTCATAGCATATCATATGGGGCTTATAAAGTAGACACAATTTTATCAGAAATTGCTGAAGAAAAGGGTATTCCAGGTGGAAATAGAGTCAAAAGTATAGTGGTGTTTGGAAAAGATGAATAGTCTAGCTTGATCTAAGGAAAGGTTTCAAAGACTAGAAAAGTGAAGTGGGCCATCCAGTTCATGAAAGTGAAAGGTTAATTGCTCAACCGCGTCAGACTCTTTGGGACCCCACGGACTACAGCCTGCCAGGCTCCTCTGTCCGTGGAAATCTCCAGGCAAGAATATTGGAGTTGGTTGCCATTCCCTTCTTCAGGGGATCTTCCTGAACTTGGATCTCCTGTATTTCAGGGAAATTACCCTCTGAGCCATCTGAGAATAACCAGTTCATGAGGAGCCTTAAACACCAAATTAATCTGAAGGCAATTCAAGAGTCAACAGTAGCAGGTGGGGTGGGAGGCAGGGAAATTATGAAAGCTTTTGCAATCATGCAATCAAGCTGTAGAAAATTAATTAATTTGGAAGTCATTTCTGCTTTGTGTGCCTGTCTCTTCAGTCCACTCAATGTGTGTGCATGTCCAATGAATTCATCTCTTCTCTCCAAAAAAATTAAAACATCCTGGTACTTGTCACAAAGGAGCCTTGAATGAAGTGCCAGAAGAATATGAAGGTAATTCAAGAGACAATGGGGGGTCGTGGAAGCTTTTTGAGAAGGGAGCCAGGCAATCAAGACCAAGCCGTAGAAAATTAATTTAGCAGTGATACATAGAAAAAGTAGAAAGGGGATGTGAGTGGGCTTGATAACAGCTGTCCATAAGTACAAATGACCTAGTTCACAATTTTAATTGCTTTCTTTTTTAGAAACTTGTATTGAAGTATAATTGATTTACAATGCTATGTTTAATTTCTGCTATACAGCAAAGTAATTTAGTTATATTCTTTTCCATTATGGTTTATGACAGGATATTGAATATAGTTCTTGTGCTGTACCATAGAACCTTATTGTTTATCTACCCTATATATAATAGTTTGCATCTGCTAATCCCAAACTCCCAATCCTTCCCCCCATCCCCACTGCTTTAATATATTCTTGAAATTTAAGAAGAGCATTACCTGCAATTGCTTAAAAGGTTTTAACCAGGACATGATCTCACTTGAGTGGCTGAATTGCCAAAATGATGGGAAAAAATTACAAAACGTGTGAAGTCCTGTGCTTAAGAAATTCCCATTTTAATGGAAATCATGAACAAAGTTTGGAAAATTGGGCTGACCCTATTTTTAGCTATCATTAATCTTTGCTAGTTTTCAGTTCTTAAGAAGCATAATAGTAAACAAACATGACATTCGATACTGTCTCTGGTTGCCCAGCTTACAAAAATGCAATCTATACAAAACATATCCAGAAGGAAAAGTGAAGTTCAATTCTGTATATTTCTACTGTCAGATATGCAGAGACAGACACAAAACAGCAATGAAAACGTTATCTGTGTGTGTTTTAATACAGCTCTGGGCCTTCAGAAATTGTATCTGCTCTGTGTACCTGTCTCTTATTCTGTTTAGGGTGTGTGTCCAATAAATTTATCTCTTCCCTCCATTTTGTCTGCTTTCCAAAAAATAAAACAAAATAAAATAAAATATCCTGGTGAATATCATAAAAGATCAGGCAAGGATGGCAGCTGAGATTTTTGACAGCAGTCACTTCTGCACATAATCTCTGTCCCAGGGGGACCTGCTTCTAGCTCAAATTGCATGCTATTCTTACTTACATGCTATTCTTATTGCATGCCTAATGACTTAATAGATGTACCATCCTAAAATTCATGGGTATACTTGAGAATATAATGATTTATCATCAGACATCTTGATTTCTAAGCTTGGTCACACCCTTTATGAGGTGGTTATCTGGCTTTACAGCTTTTCCTTTCTGAAACCACAGAAGGAAGGGTTTGCCTTCCTCCCCTGGCTATTCTTCTGGGCTGTATGAAGTGCTCTAAGCCAAATGCAAGGCAATGACCATTACCCATTGGCTCCATTTGCTTCTTTCTTGTTCCAACAATGTCAGTGATCTGTAGTACAGGATATATGCTTTGTTTGCTCGCTACAAAGGTAACAGTAGCCAGAGGTAAGTTTTATTCATATAGTTATTAACAAATGAAAACAATAAACACACACAAAGCAGGAGAGGGGAGTGAGGTGATTAGGGTGCAAAAATTAGGAGGCATCATGCTAAAGGTCAAGTCTTACTCCCTTCACCCGAGTCCTGGCCCTACACACACACACACACACACACACACACACACACACACATACACACACCCCACAAAGCCCAGAGATTGCCAAATACTGCACAAATAAGCAAGCCAAAGCCACTGGTCAGGGTTTTATGTTTTCTTTAAAGGTATGTTTGGTTCAGATCAACATTTAACTGAGTGTGTTTGTCTGCTCAAAAAACTCAATGATGCCCATCTCACTCAAAATCCTTCTGTTGGTTCACAAGACAGCACATGACTGGCCCCCCAAACAGCTCTCTGACCTCTCTCTTCTACTAACCTCACTGTGTCCGAAAAACTCTAAGCATGTTCCTGACTCGGGGTTCTCTTACTCTAGGTATTATCTTCTCCTCCTTCTGTTTAAATGCCATCTCAAATAAGCCTTCTTTGATCAAGCTCAACCTGCACTCTCCATTTTCTGCCCCTTCATCATTTTCTCTAGAGCATTCATCACCACTTGATATGCTAAATGTTGTACTTATATTTCACAAATATAATTTTTACATAAGAAAAATAACAAAGTTTATGCTCTCTAGAAAGCACCTACTAGGAAGGAATTTCTTTTTATCTGTCATATATACTTCTGCATCTACTGCTCCTAAGACAGCAGGTGCTTAATAAATATTTCCAGAATGAAAGTACTAGATGATAGACAGAATGTTAACTAAAATGTTGCTCCTGCTATTCAGATGGTAACAGTATCCATGAATTTTGTTTCTCAAGTAAAGTCAAGCCTATCAAATTATCTGCATTAGGGTCCTCATCAGTGTGGCGATGTACCCAACATTTTTAAATCATTTCCAAAACTTTTTTTTAAAGAAGACATACAGATGGCTAACAAACACATGAAAAGATGCTCAACATCACTCATCATCAGAGAAATGCAAATCAAAACCACAATGAGGTACCATTATACGCTAGTCAGGATGGCTGCTATCCAAGTCTACAAGCAATAAATGCTGGAGAGGGTGTGGAGAAAAGGGAACCCTCTTACACTGTTGGTGGGAATGCAAACTAGTACAGCCGCTATGGAGAACAGTGTGAAGATTTCTTAAAAAACTGGAAATAGACCTGCCATGTGACTCAGAAATACCACTTCTGGGCATACACGCCAAGGAAACCAGATCTGAAAGAGACACATGCACCCCAATGTTCATCACAGCACTGTTTATAATAGCCAGGACATGGAAGCAACCTAGATGCCCATCAGCAGATGAATGGATAAGGAAGCTGTGATACATATACACAATGGAATATTACTCAGCCATTAAAAAGAATTCATTTGAATCAGTTCTAATGAGATGGATGAAACTGGAGCCCATTATACAGAGTGAAGTAAGCCAGAAAGATAAAGAACATTACAGCATACTAACACATATATATGGAATTTAGAAAGATGGTAATGATAACCCTATATGCAAAACAGAAAAAGAGACACAGAAGTACAGAATAGACTTTTGGACTCTGTGGGAGAAGGCGAGGGTGGGATGTTTCGAGAGAACAGCATCAAAACATGTATATTATCTAGGGTGAAATAGATCACCAGCCCAGGTTGGATGCATGAGACAAGTGCTCGGGCCTGGTGCACTGGGAAGACCCAGAGGGATCGGGTGGAGAGGGAGGTGGGAGGGGGGATCGGGATGGGGAACACATGTAAATCCATGACTGATTCATGTCAATGTATGACAAGACCCACTGTGGTATTGTAAGGTGATTAGCCTCCAAGTAATGGAAATAAATGAAATAAAATAAAATAAAATAAAAGTCTGAATAATAAAAAAAAAAAACTTCTTAAAATTGAAGCATAGTTGATTTAGAACATGATATTAGATAGTGATTCACTATCTATTCACTATAGACTATAATCTATAATCACTATAGATTATACCCCATTAAATGTTATTACAAGATAGTGACTATAATTCCCTGTGCTATACAACACATACTTGTTACTTATCTATTTGATACATGAAAGTGAAAATGTCAATTGCTCAGTTGGTTCCAACTCTTTGCAATCCCATGCACTGCAGCCCACCAAGCTCCTCTGTCCATGGAATTCTCCAAGCAAGAATGCTGTAGCCATTCCCCTCTCTAGGGGATCTTCTCAACCCAGGGATTGAACCCAGGCCTTCTGCATTGTGGGCAGGTTCTTTATCATCTGAGCCACCAGGGAAGCCCATGTGATACATAGCTATCTGTATTTCTTAAACCCATACCCCTATTATGCCCCTTCTCCCTTCCCTTGCCCTCTGGTAACCATTGGTTTGCTTTCTATATCTGTGAGTCTGCTTCTGCTTTGCTTTATACATTCATTTGTATTATTTTTTAGATCCTACATATAAGTGTTATCATAAAGCTTTTGTCCTTCTCTGTCTGACTTATTTCCATATCATAATATTTTCTAGCTCCATTCATGCTGCTGCAAATGACAGAATCTCATGCTTTTTATGGCTGAGTAATATTCCATTGTAATTATATATATATAACACATCTACTTTATCCATTCATCTGTTGATGAGCACTCGAGTTGCTCCATATCTTGGCTACTGTAAATAATGCTGCTATGAACACTGGGATGCGTGTATTTTTTCAAATTAGTGTTTTCATTTTTTGTATATATTAGAAACGGATATAGTGGAATTGCTGGATCATATAGTACTTCTATTTTTAGTTTTCTCTCTGTACTGTTTCCCATAATGACTGAACCAATTTATATTCCCACCAACAGTATACCAGAGTTCCCTTTTCTCCACATCCTCTCCAACATTAGACCAAAACTCCTTTAGAGAAGCAAATTTAAACACTCTCCTTAGGAAGTACATTTACATCTACAGTCTAATTTAGGCAGAATAAAAAACTCAAATGATGACTAGGAAAAAGGTCTGAAAAAAAAAGGTTAGGAAAGTAAAAAATGTTGTTGATATTATTCTCAACAAAGTCAAAGCCAGATAGAATACATCCCTTCTGCCAAAGCTTTATAGCATCAATATTCATAACATCCGAAAGCATTCTACTATATTTTAAACATATATTACATACAACAACAATTTCCTAGAAAACATTTCTCCTCTAGCATTCTATTAATGAAATATATTTCCACTGAATGTCATTCCTGTTTTATGACCTAGACAGTAGCACAGTAAAAATTTTTTTCAAAATAAAACTTGTTCTGACATTAAAGTCACATGTTATTAATTACATTTAGCATCCCAACTTCAGTTTCCTGTGGAATATTTTCTTCTGTAATGAATAATACCGAAGTAGAAATCATTGTGTATTCTAAAAACAGCCAATTAGTGTGTAAGAGTCTTTCCCCCTGACTTCCTTTTCTTAATCGAGAAAGATATTGCATAATTTGACCATCATGCGTCTAAAGACAGAAGTGGTTGATGGAGAAGCTACCTTAATGACCAAACTCATTCAAAAAGAGAAAATTAAAACAGTCACTGATGTGTCACTGTACAGTCAAAGAGCCATGTCGGGGAAGCAGGAGCTGCTCAGAACACATACTCTAGTAGGAAACCCCTGCTTCTCAAACTTGCATTTCTGCTTTTGTTGATTTGTTGCTGTTGTGCAGCCGCTAACTGTGTCTGACTCTTTGGGACCCCATGGACTGTAGCATGCCAGGCTCCCCCGTCCTTCACTCACTTCCACAGTTTGCTCAAAATTCACATCCATTGAGTCAGTGATGCTGTCTGACCATCTCATCCTCTGCCCTCCCCTTCTCCTTTTGCCTTCAATCTTTCCCAGCATCAGGGTCTTTTCCAATCAGTCAGCTGCATTTCCTCTTTACCAATAAATATTTGGTGTTTTTTGTTTGGTTGATTGGTACCAGAAATAACAAAAAGAGGCAAGGAAAAAAAAGAAGATACTGATATTTTTCTAGTTCTTTCTACTCCATACAAAAGTTGGTATTTAAATTCTCTTGTAAGTTAGATATGATAGTCTCATATTAAGCCTTATCAGTCAATGTTCCCAAATAAACTCATCCAACCAACCTAATGAATCACATATCACCACTTCAAAGAGTAAAGAAAGCCTTCTGTTGGTTTTAGACTTCGGCTCCTTGATCAGGATATGCTATCAGCATCATTAAAAACATTTTACAACAACCAAACTTTAAAAAAACAATGCTGTCCTTTCACTAGCAAAATTTTCTCTCTCTTTTTTTTTTTTTGTTGGCTTCAGAACACCAAACCCACCACAGGCTTCCTGGAAATTCTATCAGCTCTCCTAGGAAATCAGCAGTCACAGCTTGCAATGGCAAGAGCAGCCTAAAATTTTAATGCCATGACTTGAGATGGCAGCCAGCCCCTTCCCAACCCGTTTGCCCAAGTAGCCTTACATAAGACGCTGCTAATCTCTCCTCCTGCCTGCTGAAACTCCAGCCAAGAGTGAAGCCTCACAGGAATTTAATCAAAGCAAAACTGAATCATCTGATCTGGAAATTCATTTCTAATTTCAAGACTTGGTAGCAGAAGAGTCTTCTGAGGTCATATAGGGAATAGGCGGGAACAGGAAACAGGGGCTTCGAGGTGAGGGTCTGTTGTATGGTGTGCCCACGACCAGACAGCTGGAGACGCAGAGCTGCAATACAACGCCAATCTCTCAGCTCCTCATCCAACTCTTCCCACCAGAATATACCGTCTCCTGTGGAGAGCCTGCCAATTTGATTATCTGTAAGTGGGGCGATTTGGATTCGGTCTTAAAGAGAATTAATTTTCAGGTTTAATTTTTTAACTGAGGGTAACGAGTGATCATGAATAAGGATAAATGATCCAGCCTCTGCGAAATGTATCAGCACCGGACTGTTTTGTGAATCTGTTATCCTAAAATCCATGGATCATTCAGGAGAAAATGAATCCTGCAACAGGCAACAAGTTTGACTTTAGATGAAGTAAGGAAAAACATTTATTCTTTTTTTTTTTCCTCTAGGCTAGAAGTGGTCTGTCCCTTTATATAAACAAAGGAGATGTCTGTAACGTTTTCTAGTGCTGAAGAAACAAGCTGTTCCTACTGGGTGGAGACTGAACGAGCACAAGGCAAGAGATACACACAGGAGAGAGCCCAGAGGAAGTCAACCGCACAGGGGACCACGCTCCCTCGCCACTTTCTCTGAACCATCAGTAAAGCCTCGTTAAAAGTTATAGCTAGCACCTATGGCTATCTCTAAAAGAATCCCCCTGCAGTGCAGAAGACCCAAGTTCGATTCCTGGGTCAAGAAGATCTCCCGGAGAAGGAAGTGGCAACCCACTCCAGTATGCTTGCCTGGAAAAATCCCATGGATAGAGGAGACTGGCAGGCTACAGTCCACAGGGTCGCAAGAATCAGACACAACTTAGCGACTAAACCATAACATGCTCTAAAAATCTCAATAAGATATATGCACAAAGATGCTCAGTTGCAGCAGCATGTACAAAAGCCATCAAGCAAAATATCTATCAAAAAGGACTATCAAATCAGGTGTGGTACAACCATCTGCATGAACACTGCAGTCACTAAAAAAAAAAGTGAGCTGTATCAGTAGATACCAAGGTAGAGCAACTTCAATAAATTATGTGAAAAAAGGCAAACTGGGTTTTTGTTTTTAAGTAAATAGGCAAGCAGATCATTGTTTTATAGATAATAGGTTGATTTTAATGTCCTAGTACACACAAAACTTTTCTTAAGAAGAAAATCTCAAGAAACTGGTAATGATGGTTACTTCAGAGGATGAGGACCTTTCCATTCTCATTTATGCTATTTAAATTGTTATTTTAAATCTACACATATTCGTGTGTTATTGATGCAGTTCAGCCACTAAGTTGTGTCCAAGTCTTTGCAACCCCATGGACTGCAGCATGCCAGGCTTCCCTCTCTGTCCTTCACTGTCTTCCAGAGTTTGCTCAAATTCATGTCCATGGAGTTAGTGATACTATTTAACCATCTCCTCCTTTGCTGCCCCCTTCTCTTGTTGCCTTCAGTCTTCCCCAGCATCAGAGTCTTCTCCAGTGAGTTTACTCTTCCCATCAGGTGGCCGAAGTATTAGAGCTTCAGCTTCAGCATCAATCCTTCCAAGGAATATTCAGGGTTGATTTCCTTTAGGATTGACTGGTTTGATCTCCTTTCAGTCAAAAGAGTTTCCCTGGACAGTGATGCTATAGCTCTTAGGATTATGAAACAAGTTTTTACCTTTTTAGTTTTCAGTTAGTTTTCTAAGTTACACCTCGGTCTCAGTTACACTCTGGCAAAGCATCTCTGGCCATGCTTAGCTCAAACCAGTTCAAGGAGATTATGGCCAGACTGGATGGGGGAGGAAGAGGTGACCAGAAGCCCCAGCAAAACAGCAGTGCTCAAAGCCGTTGTCTACACCAAGGTAGCAGGGTTGCAGCCAAGCTTGCTGTCCAAACATAAGACACGTGAGACAATACCTTAGGAAACTCTTGGAAATAGCTGAAGGACACGTTGAAGGGGACTAATCTGTAGTGAAAGGTACAGTGGGCAACACAATAACACACCCAATCTATACCCCAGTATCTTTGCGCATCCCAGAGCATCATGACAGGTGGGAATGAGGAGTGTAGGTATAAGAAGAGTAAAGGGGGGAGAGGGTCAGGGTCCCTGGGATACACATTATCTTGCAGGAATACAAAACGCAGGGGTAAGAGGGGTGAAATTGCCCATCAGAGCAACCACATCAGAGTCTAGCTTCGCTCCTCCCAGAACTCAGCCCACTGAAGAACACAAAGGATGGAGTTAGAATGTATGTGTCAAACACTCCTTTTCAAGTAGGAAAAACTGTGTCCTTGATCAGGTTTAAGAGCAGAGGCATATGAGGAAATGAACTTTCAAGTCATGTCCAACTTAAGGGTTCAACCAAAAGGACTGAGAAATTCCTCTACCCCGCTTCATATGTCTGAGCATCTCACCAGACTGTGGATCTCATGGACGGCAAACTTTCTTCTCCCAACCTCTCAGTAACTCCTCACTAGATATCTATTCAAACTTCCAGCTCTGGGGTGGAGCTAGGATTTGGGAATGCACTTACAACATTCAATCTCCGGCTTCCTAGATTTCACAGCCTAGAAGAGGATGCTGGGACCCTGAAGCTGGGAAAGACTGAGGGCAGAAGGAGAAGGGGGCAACAGAGGATGAGGTGGTTAGATGGCATCACTGATTGAATGGACATGAACTTGGGCAAACTCCAGGAGATAGTGAAGGACAGGGAGGCCTGGTGTGCTGCAGTCCATGGGGTCGCAAAGAGCCGAGTGAACAACCTGGCGAGTGAACAACAGCAACGAGAGAGGATAGAGCCATTCAGACAACTCTGCACAGGGTAGTGTCACTGGATTAGACACTAAAATGAAACAGTCTGGGGGAAGGAAGTGTAACTGTTACGGAAGAGTAGGGTGTACCACCAAGTTCAAAACGTGCTTATTAGCAGAGAAACCAGGGCAAAAGGATGCCTCCCGAGCAAGCGCTGATTTAATCAAAGGGATTCAGAGAAACAGGCCGGCTAATCTCCAGGAACCACTAACAGGAGGCTCACTTAAGTCAAATGTTCAGAGCAGCAGCAAGTAAATATTCTTTATCACGTTAGGCAGCTTGGCTCTGGGAGGAGAAAAGGCCGAGATAAATGAGTTCATTAGATGGCCGGTTCTAGCCTGGCTCTGAACGCTCCTCTGCCCCCCTTTTTAGCAGAAGCACTGCCGTCCCACCGTGTCCCCTCTTCTCCGTGGAAAGGGTGAGCCAGTGTCCTGGGGAGCCTGGGATTAACCTTAAAGTAGACGACCACTTAGTGTCATTCCTACAACTGTCACTCGCCTAAGGAATGTCAGTGCTCTGAAAAGCAGGAAGAGTGGGAGCGGCCATGGCCTTCCGATTCCAGTTACCAAACCGATGTCCACCATGGCCTCTGCGAGGCAGGGGCGCTGCCGTCTGCGTCGCTGCACCCCTACACCTGGTATTGAAAACCCTCTTTCTGTGTTTGGGGAGCGAGGGGTGACGACCATTCTCAGAATCTGTCTAGCCTGCTTTGGGCCGAGAGTAAAACTTCAGAGAGGTCCTCAGGTGAACCCCGACACTGACCCTGTCCAAGCACCTGCCACGCTCTCTAAAAGGCCCCAGGACTACCCCGCACCCCCACCTGGCCGGCCTCAGCCTCTTCTCCGGCCACTTCTGCAGTCTGGACTTCCTCAGTGTAGATGGCCAGGTCAATTCGGCCCTGCAGGGGCCGTGTGATACAAGGCAGAAGGCAGGGTGAGGTATTTTTAACCACACAGAACTCTTTCATATTTTTATGTAGTTAAATGTATCTACCTTTTCTTTAATGATGTTGAAGCCTTGTATCCTATAGAAAAGGTCAAGAATCTTCTAACATCCTTGGGCTATAAATTCACCTGTGTTTTCTTCTAGGACCACCTATTGTTTCATTTATTTTACACTTAATGATTTAATACAATAGGAATTGTGTGTGCCTGTATGTAAGAATTAAGGGGCCCAGATTTTTTTTCTAAATAGCCAGTTGTACCCATATCATTTATTGAATCTTTCTTCTCACAATGATCTTAAAATGCCACTTTACTCTAACTAAATTGCATATATACATTCACTGTACTCTATAATCTTTTTCCACTATTCTAATTTCTCTCCAGTACTTAACTGTTTTAATTATTGTAGTTTCATATTACATCTCAATAGCTGGTAGGGTAGACTCCCTTAATTACACCTCTTTTCCAGAATTTCCTAAGTGGTACAGTGCTAAAGAACCCACCTGCCAATGTAGGAGACATGGGTTCAATCCCTGGGTCAGGCAGATCCCCTGGAGGAGGAAGTGGCAACACACTCCAGAATTCTTGTTGGGAAAATCTCATAGACAGAGGAGCCTGGCGAGCTACAGTCCATGGGGTCACAAAGAGTCAGACACGGCTGAGCACACACAGGCATCTTGTAAATGAATAATAGTATCACTTTGCCAGGTCTCTAAAAAAAGATTCTGTAGGCATTTTAATCAGGATTTCATTTCTTTTACAGAGAGATTTAGGGAAACTGAACATGCTTACAACGTGGTATCTTGTTATCCAAGAGCACAGTAGGTCTCTTCAATGACTTAAATCTTTACATCTCTTCTCAGGGTAGCTTTTCAGTTTCCTGATGTTGCTCCTTTATGTTACATTTCATTTCAAATCTCTTAACATTTCATATGCTTAACTACTATTTTTAAAATTCTAAAAACATGCTGTTTCCTATGTTTGAAATGCTTTTCCAGCACCTCTCCCATTTGGCACTCGTTGGTTGAGGCCCCATTTCAGCATCACTTGGTTTGTCAAGTCTACTTTGGCCCCACCTCCAGTCAGGATGGAGCCAACTCCCTCCCGTGTGTTCCTGCGGCACCTTACACGTCCCACCATCACCACTGTTCACACTGTGGTGAACGTTCTGTTCAGTTCAGTTCAGTTCAGTCGCTGAGTCATGTCCAACTCTTTGCGACCCCATGGACTGCAGCATGCCAAGCTTCCCTGTCCATCACCAACTCCCGGAACTTGGGCAAACTCATGCCCATTGAGTCGGTGATGCCATCCAACCATCTCATCCTGTCGCCCCCTTCTCGTGCTTTCAATCTCTCCCAACAACAGGGTCTTTTCTAATGAGTTGGTGACACATGCCTTTAATCTCATTGGGAGCTCTATTGGCAGAGGAGCCAATTATTACCCCCAAGTCTGGCTTATCACAAGCACTCAATGATCAGATCAAATGAATGAATGAATGAATGCCATAATATGCTTCTTCATATTTCAGTAGCATTTTTGCAATGCTAACAGTGATAACACTAATAAATAGTAGAATTTGGGATAATGTGACTGATGGTTTTTCCCCCCTTAAACATAAGCTATGTTTTAAAATGCAGAAAATTATATAATGAGAAATCATAATTAGGAAGTAAAAACTAGATGCATTATTTTTCTGGCATGTATTTCAGCCTAATGTAAAGAGGCAGCATTGTGGTGGATAATACACACTCTGGCATGAACAAGACCTGAATTTAAATCCTAGATCAACCACTTATCAGCTAGATGGTATCAGGCAAGTTCTTTGCTTCTCTAGGCCTCATTTTCTGTCTCTATAAAATGGACATAATAAATATCCTCAGAATCCTAACAGACATCTCAAATTTAAATGTCCAAAATGCTTGGTTCCCCCATCCCACAAATCTGCTTGTTCAACACTCTTCCCCATTCTATCCTTCCAGGGGCTGAGAAAAGAGAGGTACCCACAATTCTCCCACTTCTTTTACTCCAAGCTCCCTCCCATCCACAAGTCCAAAAAACACTTTCTTAGAAAGATTTACAGAATCCACTGACTTCTCACCAGCCGCTTTCCTACCACCTGGTCTGACCATTACAATAAGCTCCTAACTGGTCTTCCTGCATCTATCTTTATTCACTGTAATCTATTCTCTATATTGTTGACCAAGTGATCTGTTTAAACTATATCAAATCATGTCACAACTTTGCTCAGAACTATCCAAAGACCTCCTACGTCACTCAGTCTCACTCAGAGGAACTCTAGCCTTCACATGGCCTGCAAGGACCAATCTGACATACCACCCCCTCCCCAACTCTCTGACTTCATCTCTCCCCTTCAGACCCTGATCCATCTACACTGGCCTCCCTTGGTCCAAGGACACACACACAACATAGACCTCAACACCTTTGCACTGCTCATCTCACTGCCTAGGAAACCCTTTCACCAGAATCTGCATGACTTCTCACTTCCTTCAGGTCTGCTCACCCATCACTTTATCAAAGATGCCTTCCATTGTCATCCCAAGTAAAATAGCACCTGCCTTGTCTCTCATCTCCCCAACTTCTCTCTCCTCCTTACTCTTTTTATTTCTTCATGGCACTTTATTACCACTTGTCCCGTTACAGGTTTATTTGGTAAGGGACTATCCCACTCCAACACCTGGAATAACTTGAGCACTTAGTAGGTGTTCAGCTAATACTTACAGAAAGACCAGAAAAATGAATACATTATTTACAACTCCACTTCTCCAGTTTACGTAAAGTGTCTAACCACTGAATAGATTCTCCTAAAATAAACAGCAGTTAAGGAACTGATGAAAAAACTAAACCATCACTGGTGTTCATGCTCATTTCTCACCTGAACGCTTAAATGAATCAAAATAAAGATTCCCTTGTTCTACACGGAACAAGAGGAACAACAACAAAAACTCTCCCTAGAAGCCATTAGAGACTGCCAACCTAAACTTCTTTTCTCCATTTTTTAAACTTTTTTAAATGATGGCTTTCCTCCCCACCCTCCTCTCCCCAGACTCTGGGACTCCGCTCCTTCTGTTCATTCCTATTTGGAGCTAAAAGCCAGAAATAGCTGTTTACTTCATTGTCCTCATTTCCCTTCATTGTTACCAGTCAGTTCTCTGATGGCTACCCTGTTGTGGATGTGTTTTTTTAAATGAATTCTCAATAAGTTGAGAAAGAAAAGTATGGGTAAAGACCTTAGACATGGTTTAAGCAAAATGTATTAGAGGGTATTTTCTTTAGGAAAAACTATCTATAAATTGACTCCAATGTGATTACATATATACCATCAAATATTATTCTCATATGCAATAAAGTTAAAGAGCTGGCAAAAAGAATACATGGCACAGAATAAAGCACTTTGATTTATTAAGATGTGATGACAATAATTATGCATGTAGAGCTCTTCCTCATGCAGGCCTAAAGAAGAAATTTTCTAGCAAAGAACCAAAATCATATGACCTCTAATCAATCAGCAAGTAATTTGGAGGTGCTTGACCCACAATTTTCTGCTTCCATTTTTATCCTAATGTAGAACTGAATAATACAAAAGATTTCATGGGTACATCTACTAAATAAGAACTTGCCCACCCAGTAATTATAAAACAAAATACAGATAATTTCTTTATACTGGAAAATACATATTAGATAAATTTTCCAATAAAATAATAGAATGAACTGGGGAAACAGACCTTAAATACATTGACTGAGAGCCATCAAATAGGTAGTGAGTCCAAGAACAACCACAGGTAGACTTGACTACACATTTTAAAGATGCTTTGAGATTGCACTAACTAGAAGAAACAGAGCCACTAATGTTACTATTTTTTGAAGATTATTTTTTATGTGAACCATTTTTAAAGTTTTTAATTGAAATTGTTACAATATTTCTTCCCTTTTATGCTTTGGTTTTTGGCCATGAGGCATGTGGGATCTTAGCTTCCCAATCAGGGATCGAACCTACACCCGCTGCATTGGAAGGTGAAGGCTCAACCACTGAACCACCAGGGAAGTCCCCAGAGCCACTCAATTTTAAATGACTATAGAGGACGAAAGGCACTAAACATTTCCTTCTCTAGATAATTTATCTCAGTAGAAGAAAACTATCATGTGAATTACTCCAAAAATTTCTAAAAATTCATTTGGGTTTAACTTCATATCATATATTATTGTTAGTCTATAATGGTAATTATGGACTTCTCTGGTAGTTCAGCTGGTAAACAACCCACCTGCAATGCAGGAGACCCTGGTTTGGTTCCTGGGTCAGGAAGTTCTGCTGGAGAAGGGACAGGCTATGCACTCTAGTATTCTTGGGCTTCCCTGGTGGTTCAGATGGTAAAGAATCCACCTGCAATGCAGGAGACCTGGGTTGGGAAGATCCCCTGGAGAAGGGCATGGCAACCCACTCCAGTATTCTTGTCTGAAGAATCCCCATGGACAGAGGAGCCTGGTGGGCTACAGTCCATGGGGTCACAGAGAGTCGGACACTACTGAGTGACTAAAACAATGGTAATTATACCTGAGCATACCAACTTCCCAAGAGAGAAAACTGCTCAGAAATATGCTGGAATGATAGGGAGGAGACGACCAGTCTAGGACTCAAGTTAAATTTTCATGTAGGTAATATACAACATAGCTAACACTATACACAGATAATCAGATACTGACAAAAATTCTATCCTTTGAGACTGAGGAATATGCTGACACCAAAACGCATGCTGGCTGGAAACTTTACTAGTTAGGAAGGGCACAGTCCCAGTTTGCAGGAGATAGCCCCACTCTATACCTGTTGTCCCAGTATTCCATCAGGTTTAGAATTTCTCTTAGACAGGAGTATCCCATTTGGATGATAACTTATGTGATACACATACGTTAGACCAAACGTTAGCAACAAATATCGATCAGCCTTATTTGTTCCAGCCTCATTCAATCACAAATTCTAACACCTTGTAATATTTCTCTCCATCAAAATCATGACAGTCCTCACTCCAGAGTGCTCAATAAATATTTGTTAAATGAATTCATTAATTTATTAGCATCATCAGTTCAGGAATAGATTTAGAATAAATCTGGCTGCTCTAGAAAAGAGGTTCAATAAATATTAACTGATTAAATATCAGTGGAGAAGGTTGAATGAGCATGAGTTAACCCATCACACTGCCTCTTGCTTGCTGCCAAGAAATTTTCAGATAAATAGCTGGCATTTCTGTTCTTGGGGGAAGGGAGAGGGAAAAAAGTATGTATTTTCTTAATTGTGGAATCCTGTGTATATCTAACACAAATTTCAACTCCACTAGTTTCTACTTCATTTTCAATAAAAAAAAAAATGTGATAATTCAACTGACACTAGCAAATATCTGTTATACTCAAATCTGATATCTCTATTTTCAGTTTTTAATAGTCTTGTTTAATCTATATCCATCCCCTATTGCTCTCATGTTCTCTCTCCTTTTACCTCCTTCCCTCCTTCTCCATCTCCCCCTCCCACTCCCCCACTCTTTACTCCACAGCAATTTCCTCTCCAGTTTGTAAGCAAATTGGTTTTCTCCTCCGGCTGCTGTCTGTGACAGAATGATGATGTTTGTGCTCTAAATCATGAGGTATTTACTAAGGCAGCAAAGAGCATTCCCTAACTTGTAGGGGAGGAAACGAGCTAAAAATGGAAGGGCCCCAGGAGAAGCTAAGGGAAACACAGGGGTTGCTCTATCCACGGGGTAGAGTCATAGGGACATTCTCAACGCTGCCACACTTTCACCAAGACGGGCTGCAGGTGGGGACCACAAAGCTTCAAAACACATCGAGAAATCTGCAGGGAAAATAAAGAAAATACCTGCTTTTTGGCATGAGCTGTTATAGGTGGTTAGTGCTACACCTTTAGAGAGAGAACAACCCCACCAACAACCCCACCACACTAGGACAATGTAGGCAACATGTCAACTCCTATTGACATCATAAAATTTAATAAATATAGACATACAGCTGTTCATTTGATGATGTTTATTATCAACTCTAAGGAGGCTCAATAAATGTCTATGGGATGGATGGATGGATGGATGGGTGGGTGGGTGGATGGGTGGGTGGGTGGATGGATGGGTGGGTGGGTGGGTGGGTGGATGAATGGATGGGTGGGTGGGTGGATGGATGGATGGGTGGGTGGATGGATGGATGGATGGATGGATATTCCTAGAGACTGCTGCTTTACCAGGGTGAAATACTGATCACTCACATTCTTTTTCATTTGGCTACTGAACAATCAGAAACCAGGGGTTAAGCAGATAATGGCACCACACAATTCAGGATTTAAAAAGTAGTCCCTTGTGAATGGAGCAACAAAATGCCTAGTTGTATCGAATGATCAGTACTACCTATGCTAACAGACACTAACGGTGGATTAAGTTAGAGAAGAACGTGAATCCACAGACTCATAAAAAAAGAAATATTTCTCCCATAAAAGATGATGAAGACTAATTTACCATCTCAAAGAGATTATTTCATAAATTTTACAAAATTTCATCTTCCATTTTAAAGGGCACTCAGAATTAGTGCTGTTTTGTTCCTCTCTAGAACTGAGGGAACTAGTAATGTGCATGTAAAAATAGGATCACTTAATAATACACACTTCCTGGTCCTGGAAGATGCCACATGCTGTGGAGCAACTAAGCCCGCCCATGTGCCGCAACTACTGAATCTGTGCTCTAGAGCCCTTGAGCTGCAACTACTGAGCCCATAGCCACAACTGAACCCCATGCATCTAGAACCCATGCTCCACAACAAAGAGAAGCCACCGCAAGGAGAGGCCCACACACGGCAAGTAGAGGGTAGTCCCTGCTCACTGTAACTAGAGAAAGCCCATGTGCAGCAATGAAGACCCAGTGCAGCCAAAAAAATAACTTTAAAAAACAAAGCTAATCTTCTCATGTAAAAAAAAAAATCTATTTATTTAATTGGAACTCATTTATTTTAAGTGCAGAAAATGACTTCTAGAAGTGTAGTGTATTGTTGTTTTTTTTAATATCAAAATTTATAATGGCTAACCTTGGATTTCAAATATATTGTCCTTTTATTTCAGTCTGATAAATTGCTTGAGAGTTCTGGAACTCAGAGAAAGGAAAAGCTCTAGCTAATTCAGGCCAGAAAAACAGCTCTCCTATAACACCAAACAAGCCCTCTTAGTGCATTAATCATTGCAACATCACCATGAAAGAACGTGATAAAGGTAGAGTGATGCAACTAGAGGTGTAACAGAGAGAGAGTTAGAGGAAGAAGTAAGAGAAAGAAGAAATGCAATGGAAGTCTCCGCTTCATGGATTAGCAGATTGATGTTTGTTGAGCCTACTGTAGCCTGGAAGCTGAAGAAGACATCAGCAAAGATGAGCACAGCTCTGATTCCTGGAGTCCCTCTGTGCCCCAGGCCTATGGAAGAGCCACTGTCCAGCAGAGGGCTTGGCTAGCTAGCATGCATACTCAGTCATGCCCGACTCTTTGCGACCCCATGGACTGCAGCCCGCCAGGCTCCTCTGTCCATGGGATTTCCCAGGCAAGAATACTGGAGTGGGCAGTCCTCACCTCCTCTCTGCCTTTCAGCCAGGACTGCCTGGGTCTCAGCTCACTCTGCAGCCAGAGCTGTTCATGCCCAAATTAAGACATTTGAGGCCAACCATGCCCAAGCATCTCTCTCATGCCCGCAGTCGCAGTCGTGGACAGGAAAGAGGACTCAGGCTCCCTTATTTCCTCTTCCCCTCACTCTCCCTGCCCCATGCTTCTTCCCTCCTCCTGCACACCTTTCATCCACTACTGACTTCCTTCCACTGTGCTCCCTGGAACCACACTTGTGTAAATGAAACTGTCTACCTCCTCAACCTTTCCACAAAGTGCGCCGCACCCCCTCACTCAACTGAGACCTGGCTCTCCTCTCCCTAGCAAACATACCATTCTGCACCTATGTGCTTTCCAGGCTGATACACATAGAACTGTTTCCTTCACGCTTGAGTCTCTCTGGAAAGACTTTCCCTCCACCCCATCCTTTTTCATCTGGTTATAGCCATTCTCCAAGAAAGATCCCTGCTTTCTTCAGGAAGCCTCAACAGATCTCACGGTCCTCACTCTCCGTGGCTACGTTTGATGTCACTCCTTTGTTATCATCAGAGCTCTCTCTCCAGCCCACTTTCTCTCTTTCTCTCTCACGCTCAGCACATCCTTTTATAAATAGTGTGTATGTATTTGTCTCCCCCACAGAACTGTGAGCTTCTTGAGGGAACATGCTGTGTCCTAGTCACTGATTACTGGCACATAACATCTGTTTGTTGAATAAATGAAAGCAGATCTACATCCTTGACTTGAATAAATGAATGAATAAATGAAGTGAACATTTTTTATTTATTTGACTTTCCTCTCAATGCTGGGAAAGATTGAGGGCAAGAGGAGAAGGGGGCGACAGAGGATGAGATGATTGGATAGCATCACTGACTCAATAAACATGAGTTTGAGCACTCTGGGAGCTGGTGATGGACAAAGAAGCCTGGCATGCTGAGGTCCATGAGGTTGCAAAGAGTAGGCCATGACTTGGCAACTGAACAACACCTCAATCTTTTAAAGTTATATCTACTTGTTATCAAACAACACAAAGATGTGTTCAAAGGAAAGCCAACTATCTCCCCTCCCTATCCTTGACTTTTTTTAACCACTGTTAAATGCTTGGTGTATACTGCTCTATGATTTTCTCTATGCTCCTGGCACACATTCATATGCATAGTTAGAGATTTTTCACAATATATAGAACTGAGATCATACATTATATAGTTTTATATATATATATATATATATATATATATATATATAATCATAAAACTGCTCTTTTCACTTATAAAGTATTATAAGCATCACTTCAGACCAACACAAATGGATCTAACTCACTCTTTCTAACAGTTGTATAACAGTCTACAGTATGGATGAACCATGATTTAGTCATTCATTCTCTGATGAGTGAGCATCCAGGTTGCTCCTGATTTTATTTAAGTTCTGAAAACAGAGACAGCAAGACTGATCTAACATTGCTAGAGCATTCATACTGTGAGTTACTTCTCTGGCAGTGCTATGGACTCTTCCTCACACACTTGGATCTATTTTCTCAAGACTAAAGCTTCTGCAAAACTAATAGGCTCATGAGCAATCTCTTCTGTGTATAGTGCCTGTTGTCTGCCATGTGTCTTATACTGAATAAGTATTTCATATTTATTGAACTAAACCAAAATCTAATCAGATAGAAAATGCCAGAAAGGATACCCAAGAGGCAATGATAGCCATGCATAATTCTGAGGGTTTTGTAGGGAGTAAAAATAGTGAATTTTCATTATTAACTTAATATAGTTCTGCTTGAAAATTTTACTAAAATACTTTATAATTTAAATATTTAATATATCCATCAATACATTGATATATCTTGATTATACTAATATATTGATAATTTTACATCACTTTTATAACTCAAAAACAGTTTTTTTTCAAAACTTACTGGATGATATAAAACCCTGAGTTAAAAGGAACAAGCTTCAATTCAATAGCCCCCAAGTTGGCTGGTACATATGAATCAACTGAAGTTTGTTAAAAAATTCAGATTTCCAGGCCTGTCTCTGAATATTCCAATTCAGTGGATCTGAAGCAGAACCCTGGTAACAGCATGTTTAACAATACTCCAGATGATTCTTTGATCCTGTTCTAATCTAATGATTTTAAGAATTACCTGGAGAGCTTTTCACATAGTTTATGGATGTTTGGGCTCTACCTCTAGACTTTATAAGCCATTAAACCTGGAATGAGGCCTGAGAATCCACACTTTTAAAAAGGTTACCTGGATGATTCTACCTAAGTTCAGAAACACTATTCTAAGTGCTACAATTTTCTCCAGTTTGTCAATTCAAAAATGAAGATATGATAGCTTCATTTTTGGCCTCTAGTAGCAAAAATATGACACCAAGTTAAAAGTTTTTGATGATAATATTCTAAAAGACCACATAATGGGGAATGTCTTAGCTGGCCTTCCATGGAATTTAAGACTATCTTTTGCTAGTTTAAATTAATGAATCAAATTTTAGTACTCACCTTATATCTTAAAGAAAAAATGAATTTAAAATATTTTCACTCTAAAATATTTTAATAAAATTACTTATTTTTAGGTTCAATCAGTTTCAGTGTTTTCAATTAAAAAAAAAAATCTACCCTTACCATAAACTATAAGTCTAGATATTAGAAATAAGCTAATATATTTTTTAAATTAATAAGATTTATCTTTCCCACTATCTAAAGACCTTCCTAATGATAAGTTAGGTATTTAAGTGGACATAACAAAACCATAAAAGTTTATCTCTACTTTCAGGATTAGAAATGAGAGTAGATACTGAATTACAAAAGCATAGTGAAGTTCAGTTCTGAAAATATCTTTCATAAAAAATAAATGGTAAACAGACATTTTTCCACATGAGCTTAATTCAGTAGCTACTATACTAGACCTTCTACTAATCAGAAGTCAGACAGATCTGGGTAGAAATCAGGATCCTCCATCAACTAACCGTTTGAGCTCAGGCAAGTTATACAATCTCTCAAAACCTCAGTTCATTTCACTTTGAAACGGAGAGGTAATAACAGTATCTCTTGATCCACTGTTTGTGAGGATTAACTGATGTAATACTTGTGAAGCACCTGACACATACTAAGGATGCAGTTACTAGTACTTATCATGTTTTTTCCTCCCCCTGCAATATGAGTCAGACTTCAAACTGTTAAGTACAAGATAATCAACATGGAGTTTGAAGTGGAAACAAGACCACTGAGTGAAAGATTTGTGTCCAACTCCAGATCATCATGTTTGAAACCAGGTTCAAAAACAAAATCATGAACCAGGCTCTTACGGTGTGCAATGTTGTGTGTACTAAGGGCTCTGAGTGGTGCAAACTGCATCAGAGATGGGATCTGATCACAGAGAGTTTTGCAACCTATGAGAACTAATCACATCTTCCTTGTACTTAGGACAGAACTCAGGACCAAAAGTTTCTGTCTTAGAACACAATTCAGTGATCATACAGCTGGAATCACTTTGAAGATTCCGCATACACCCAGTCCCCTATAATCATATTTGCTCCACCCTCTTTTTTCTTTCTCTAACACACACAAATTTTTCGACATCACTAGGCAGGTAATTTCTCAGGGTCCCATATCACCTCTGTAGCCTGAGATCTACAAATTTAAATTCTATCACTCCACCCAGCTGGTACCACCACATTTCCAGGTAAGGAACCAACCAACCATATTGCCAGACCAGCAAAGACCAGTGTGCTCAAAAAGGAATTTAAACATCCTGGATAGAATTTATTTTATATATTATATGCCCCAGAATGAACCTTGAAAAGCAGCACTGAATTAAGCAACACATGCTATTAAACACCTAAACTCCCTTCAAAAAGCAGGGTTAACCCTTCAGTGTTCAAAAAAAAAAATTACTCTGCAACTCCTCTTAAAGCTTCAGGGTATCAAAAGGGGTGATAATTCTTGCTTTGCAAATATACTTTCTAAACATAATCAATATTTTCCTTAAAGGCTTATGGCAAAGCGACCGAGTCACTTCGTTTTCATTGCTGGCAAGCTGCACAATGACTTGATCTCTTTAATATTTCACTCATAGTAGCAGCCACTGAGCTATGACTAACCCACTCTCTCAGCATCACCACTGGCTCCAGATGGTAAGGAAGGAATACATTCCCTTCACTCTCGCCTGAAAAGCAATTCTGATTTTTTTTTTTTTTTTCTTCTTTCGCCCAGTTTCACCTGCCGTAATCGTTTCACTCCAGGAAGAAACTCCCTGGGGGTGACGGGAGATGCATGCACAGAGGAGCACAGGTAGGGAATTTACTTTTTTTTAATAGGGTGTAAGCACTGCAGCTTTAAATCTTACTGCATCAAGCCCTGGATTCCTTCCATAACCAAGCTGCAAAATGGTAACAAGAAAGGAGGAGTAAAAAAAAAAAAAAAAAAAAAAAAAACACCTCTTCCTCCCTCCGGGCCAGCCCTCCAGGCCGCTGCGGACAGCGGCGAGCCCATCCCCCAAGCCCTCCCAGCCCAGACGTGCCGCTGGTCCAGGTGAGCCGGACACGGACCTTGGCCCTCAGGCTTCGCCCACATCCGCGGGTCAAGGTCAAGGGCGAGGGCTTCCTTCCACCCCCGCTTCACTCTCCCCCTCCCCAAAATCCGCCCCCTCCCCAATCCCCCGTAGCCCAGAGCCCGGGGATCCGAAGCCAAAGTTTCAGGCCGGGTTGGGGCCGGCGCGGCTCTCGCAGCCCGCAGCCCTCCTGCACCTGCCGGGCCCGGCTGGAGGGAAGGCGGGGGGTCCGCGGACGGCGGCCACCTGGTCCCCCACTCACCCCTGGCGGACATGGTTCAAGCAGCAGGAGCCGGAGCCGGGAGGGCGGCGGAGACAGTCGGCAGGGCGTGGGGAGGAAAATTTCTCCGAGACGCACGAGGCGCACCCGCGGCCGCTCGCGAGGGGAGGCGGCTGGCCGCGCGGGGACGCCTCCCGCAGGACACCTGGGCGCCGCGCGGCTGGCGGGCGGGGACGCGGCGGGCGCGGGGACCCGCGGGGCGCGGCAGCGCTGACAGCCCGCGGCCGAGCTGGGCGGGGCCCGCCTCCCCGCCTCCCCGGCCCGCCCGGCCCGCCCGGTCCAGCGGCCGCGGGGACGCGCCGCCCGCCCCGCTGCGCCGCCCGCCAGAGCTTTTGTCCCCGAGCGAGCGAGGTGCGGCGGCGTGCCGAGGGGCTGCGGCTCCCCTCCCCGCCCCGAGCCCTTAGGAAAATAATAGTAGTAATAATAGCGGTGTTGCTGTTCCAGTGCCCTTCCAGCCTCCCGCCTCGGCCTTTGAGAAAGCAAGCAGCAAAGAGCTGCTCTGTTCCCTCCGCTAAGTGATGCCCCGGACCGGAGGGAAAGACCACGGTAGCCCGAGGTGCTTGGCCCTCGGTGGAGTAAGGCCTTGGGTCGCCCGCTAGTCAAAGCAAAATTAGCCATCAGTGAGCCCCTTAGAAATCGGCGTGGGATGGGCGGACTTTTTCTTGTTGGGACCCTTGAGAGACAGGCTGACCTAACAGGGGCTGGAGTCAGCTGACACTCAAGGAAGATCTGTACTAAACATCTGCTTTACTAAACACATCTAAACACATCTGCTTTATTGTGTCAACTCTGAAGTGTCAGGGCTGGCCTGGCTGGGCTGTTGTAGTCGCTAAGGGCTGGAGAGTAGGGTGAAACAAATGCACTTTTTCTATTTATCAGAGTAAAACTGAAAAAATAAACAATAAAAGAACAATATCCTACTACCTGGAGGTTTGTCGACTAGAGAGCTTGATATTGGTAAGCAGCCACCAGATCCAGAAGTTCTGAACTGAAGAAGTGGCTTTCTAAGCCTTGAGGAGAATGGGCCCAGCAGCTTATTAATTAGACCTCTAAGACTGATGGAAGAATTCCAAGTTTCAGGAATTCACACTCAGTCCCTTATCTCTCTCTTCCTGGGTAAGCTCTCACAAAAGATATTCTAGGTATTTTCTATGGAGGCACTTCCCAAACCTATCCCATAATGGGAATTGTGTAATAGGTCTGATAATTCAGAAATGTTCCGAGAATAGTTGAACAAAATATCTCTACAGAAAAAAATGATTGATGGATAATTAAGTATCAATGAAAAAATAACCAAAATTAACCAAGCAAATAACCATGTGGGGAGAGAAATAGTAGGAAAAAGATAAGTAATGAGAGTAGAAATTCCCAAGTTCAGCTACCAACTGCAAAAATTAATCTATTACTTATCCATCTTGACAACATTCCTTTCACTATCTTCTAGAAGGCGAATTTGCCAATAAACCGCAATTCAGTTGCCTCAGTTTCAAAACAACTCCTTTCTCAGCATCCTCGGTCTATTGTGAACCCTTCCCACCCAAAGGAGATTCCATGAAAGCCACTGCTGTCCCACCATCCAGCCTCCACCCACTTCAGTTTGTTTTGCCTATTGCCTTGAGAACAGATTTCCTGAAACACTATTTACAGTATGACATCTTCATACTTCAAAATTTCCAGTGAATCCCCACCAATCTTCAGATACTGCTGCTGCTAAGTCACTTCAGTCGTGTCCGACTCTCTGCAGCCCACCAGGCTCCCCCGTCCCTGGGATTCTCCAGGTAAGAACACTGGAGTGGGTTGCCATTTCCTTCTCCAAAGCCTGAAAGGGAAAAGGGAAAGTGAATTCTCTCAGTTGTGTCAGACTCTTCGCAACCCCATGGACTGTAGCCTACCAGGCTCCTCCATCCATGGGATTTTCCAGGCAAGAGTACTGGAGTGGGGTGCCAGTGCCTTCTCCAATCTTCAGATAAAGCCTCAACATTTCAAACTATCTTCATCCACACAGTTAATCCATTCAACAGAATCTTATTGAACATAAACTATATACCAGTCTCTATGGTAGGTTGTTGTTGGTACCGGACTGTCCCCAGTATCGCATGGATCAGGTTGTTGCTCAGTCACCAAGTCGTGTCCAATTCTTTGTGACCCCATGGACTGCAGCATGCCAGGCTTCCCTGTCCTCCACTATCTCCCGGAGTTTGCTCAATTTCATGTCCATTGAATTGGTAATGCTATCTAACCATCTCATCCTCTGCCACCCTCTTCTCCTTTTGCCTTGGTAAGTATCAGACATGATGATGAACAAGATAGATGTTTTCCATGTCTATATGGAGCTTAAGGTCTCTGAAGTAATATCCACTCTCCCTCTTCCTCGTGGCTCATTCCCATTGCTCTTCCCAAATGCCCTCCTCCTCACCACAGTTAATTTATACACTGCCTCCTCATGAAAAACTCTCCAGCTACCTCAACTCACATGGATCTCTTCGTTCTCTCAACTTGTGTTTTCGGAACCACCTATTTTTACTGAAGACACAGCTTTGTGTTGCCACTTAATGGTTTTCTTATATGTGTTTCCTGTCTTTCTGGCTGATTTTCAGGTACTTAAAATGAGAAACTTGGATTGTCTTTTTGAATTTTTTCTGGAAGTATATTGCAGAGCATATATTATATCAGACTCCATACTAGTTAGATACGGAGGTTTCAGAATTGTGTGAGGTTCTACTTGTATTGTAATTGATGGCCAACCTTTTTCTCTAACTGCCACATAGCTCTCATCCTTTATAACCTCATTCCAGAATTACAGGTACAATGCAAAAGCCTAATAATGAACAGAGCTTACTCTTGTCCCTAAGATACTTATAATAGACTACACAGATGCTTGTAAAATACACTCCTATATTTAACTCTAAGTCTGGAATAAGGTAACTTACACAAAACTGTTAGGCACACACTAGTCCTTAGTACCTGATTGATTGGCAGTTTGGAAAATGTTAAATTTATTATCAAAGATTATTTTTGGCTAAAGAAAGTTTTCTCCCAACAAGGACCTATTGTATAGCACATGGAACTCTGCCCAGTGTTATGTGGCAGCCTGGATGGGAGGGGGATTTGGGGGAGAATGTGCATGTAGCGCTGAGTCCCTTTTCTCTTCACCTGAAACTACAACAATGATGTTAATCGGCTATACCCCAATACAAAATAAAAAGTTTAAAGTTTGAAAAAAAAAAAAAGGTTTCTGTATGAATTTTACTTTAGTCTTCTTCAGCTTAAATATCAATTTGCATTTTAAAATATATATGATTTGCTTATGTTTTGGAGTTATGATTAAAATGCCTCTTAGGGTCAAACACATCATTCTATAATCTATTCCTATAATCTTACAAGTCTAAAACTAATTCTTCCAACCACACAGGAACCAAATTCCTGTTTGTAACCTAAACAGCCTAACAAATTCCTCATCTAAGATAACTGAGAATACTTTTGAAATCATCGTAAAAGCAAACTGTGAGATGCAAGAATTCTAAGAGAAATGTTAAATGCCACTTTTTAAAGTCAGAAACTAAAGTATAATCTATTGGTTGAAACTATAAATAGCAGTTTTATATAGACCAATGGGAAGAAACACATTCCAGTCTGTGTTTGAAAAAAGATGTTACTATATGACTCTTGCCAAAAATACTCTTTCAACTTCTAATAGAAGGAAAGTTAATGTGCATTATTGGTGTTTTCTATTCATTATTGACTTTTAAAGTGATTGAATATGGATTCATATTCACACACCTTTCAACTGTGGATTTATCATCACTTCAATTCTGCTTTCTGTATACATTCAAGTATTAAAAAGGCAGGGAGTGGCAGAGGGGAGCAAAATCTGAGCTACTCAATAATTTTTCAGCAAATACTTTTGTAATACCTACTATGTAAGAGACAATGAAAAAGACCAGTTAGATTAGTTCCTTGTCTTCATGATATTTATGTTCTAGTAGGAGAAAATTAAACCATGTACAAGCTGGAGAAGCTAAACTTGAGACTCGTCATGAAGCCAAGTCACTAAAGGGATCACCAGTATTCCTGGCTCCCTAGAGAAACGAACAAAACTTCTATTCTGATAAAATTTGACAGATGATCAACCAAAAATGAGGTCACAATCAAAGATTACTAAATATACAAGAAAACATGCCACTCTGAATGAGAGTCATCAAAAATAACAAATAGCATATATAAAGTACTTCAGATATTGTTAACTCCTGGATAACAAATATAAAATGAGATGAAATATATAAAATAAGATAATAAAGTAATAAAATATACACATCACAGGAAAAAAAAAAGCCAACAAGATATTACCAAAAATGACCAAGTAAATTTCTTAAAAATCAAAATTTTAAACATCAACTGTTAAAATATTGTTTTAATTCAATGGATAGGTAAAACAGAAATTCTTCTCTTGGAACCAGAGAAGAAATGGAAGGTAGATGTTTTTTAATTGCAAAGAATACAGCTGTTGACATGCCTGAACATGCATGAATATGGTCTCAGGTAAACTGTAGCCTTCTATAGGCTGAACCATGAAGGGCTCTAGAACATAAGTCACACTGGGCTTCCCCTTCGACTCAGTGGTCAAGAACCTGCCTGTCAATGCAAGAGATGCAGGTTTGATTCCTGGGTCAGGAAGATCCTCTGGAAAAGGAAATGGCAACCCACACCAGTACTCTTGCCTGGGCATTCCATGGACAGAAGAACCTGGTGGGCTATAGTTAATGGGGTCACGAAAGAGTTGGACATGACTTAGTGACAAACAACAACAATGAATGCAGCTGTGAAATAGTAGGAGATGGAAGTATTTTTGTAAAAAAGAAGCTAAGTTATATAAAAGAAATTTTAATTAGGTCTTTGAATGAATGGTAAGTATTTACTTGGCTAATAACTGAAAGTGGAAGAATTGAGGCTTTTGAACTCTGGTGTTGGTGAAGACTCTTGAGAGTTCCTTGGACTCCAAGGGTATCAAACCAATCAATCCTAAAGGAAATCAGTCCTGAATATTCACTGGAAGGGCTTATGCCGAAGCTCAAACTCCAATACTTTGGCCACCTTATGCAAACAACTGACTCACTGGAAAAGACTCTGATTCTGTGAAAGATTGAAGGCAGGAGGAGAAGGGGACGACAGAGGATGAGATGATTAGATGGCATTATTGACCCAATGGACATGAGTTTGAGCAAGCTCCGAGCATTGGTAATGGATAGGGAAGCCTGGCATGCTGCAATCCACAGGGTCACAAATAGTTGCGACCTCAGTTGAACATGACCTAGTGACTGAACTGAACTGATCCCTCTATGTCACCACTAGAGTCCTACTTTTCATCTCAGGAGCTTCTGAGCTAATATGTGGAGCCACCAACCTGATTATCCACCACTTCCATTCTGGAACCTGTATTTAGTTTCTCTCAGTCTCCTAACTGTTCCCAATTCTAAAAATTTAAGTGATTTCACATTTAAAATGGAAGTGGAGGATTGATATCACTTGGGAGGTTTAATGTCAGTTAACTTGGGAAAGATCTACTGAATGGTTTCTATTCTATCCTTTAGTAAATAGAAAAATGCTTTAATTATCATCATGTGGAAGCCCTAATATAATGAAACTTAATTCAAAGCAGAGGCTTAGAGGCTGGTCATGTAGCATACTGGAAAAGCTACACAGCATTTGGCAGTAACTTGGGGAAACAGAGAAAAACTGGACTGAAAGAGGAGGAAAAAAGTCAAAAACAGAGGAATGAGTAATTGAGACCAGATCCAGGCCAGAATGGGAACTTGTAAGGTTCTCTAATACAGGGCCAGTAGCAGGGTTTGGTAGAACGAAGTAGAGATCTTAAGTGTTTTAGATGTAGGCTTCTTTATTAAAAGAAATCAAGACAGAGTTAAGATCAGATTCTAGCTCCTTCAGGAGTCAGGCAAAAATGGTGCCCATCGGTGCCCAGCTAACAAACAAATGCCTTCGAAAGAAAAAGAAAGAAGGAAGGAAATGGAGGATGGAGAGAAGGAGGGAGGGAAGGAGGAAACATAAGGTATTCAAGGGGCCTGAAAAGAACCTATCTGGATGGTCAATGGAGTGTTTGAGAGATGGGGAGTGGCAACTGGCTAATTCCACTCATCAAGGATTACTCATCAGCTGCTGGTTGGTGTCTCTTTAGTTCAGGAGAAAGGTCAGGCAGCCAAACAGTAAATAACTGGATATTCAAAGACAGGCCAGAGAGGATACATTAGCCAGAGGACATTTCACTGTCCTGCTTCACTTATGATGAATCTATGAGAGTACTTTCTATTGGCGCATAATTGCTTTACAATGTTAGTTTCTGCTGTACAACAGCGTCGATCAGCTCTATGTGTACATATATCCCCTCTCCCTTGGACCTCTCTCCCACTCCATCCCCATCCAGCCCATCTAGGTCCTCAGAGAGCACTGAGAGGAGCTCCCTGCGTATACAGCAAGTCCCCACTAGGTCCCTGCTTTACACGTGGTAGTGTATATATGTCAGTCCCAATCTCCCTATTCATCCCACCCTCCCCTTCTGCTGTGTCTGCATGTCCATTCTCTACGTCTGAAGACACATCTTTTACAGACCCTTTCAGTCATTATTTCGATGTGTTAAATCACAGCAGAAGGAACCTCCAGCTCAGTAATAGCACTGCGGGTTATGTTATTGAACTGTCCCATCTGTCTCCATGCTGTGAATGTAGGAAACTCTTAAATAACATGAATGAAAATGACCTGGCCTATGGTTTGTGATTAAACTCTAAACCTGATGTTTATAATGGCCTTAAAAATGTCCCCAGTCACTGAGATCCAATGTTATATGCTAGAAAACTTAGAATAAAAGCTACCGGTACAAGCAAGATTCCTAATTTATAGCAGAAACCTCTTGCTAATAAAGTCATAGCAATTTAAACTCTGTATGAGATTACATGGATGCTATGATTTGATTACAGAGTCAACTCAATGGAGTACAAAAGTAAATATCATCTTAAAGAAGTATAAAGCTTCAGTTTACACAACCTGGAATAGGTGATCTTTATGCCACACAATGGCAAAACCCCAAATTATATAAGTAATATTAATGGAGTATGAGGCCACACTACTCAAAGAGTGCTAAAGAATGTCGAAAGGATGTAAAACTGGCCATAGAGAGTTGGACTCTTAAGAAAGCTGAGCACTGAAGAATTGATGCTTTTGAACTGTGGTGTTACAGAAAACTCTTGAGAATCTCTTGGACTGCAAGGAGAGCAAACCAATCAATCCTAAAGGAAATCAGTCCTGAATATTCATTGGAGGAACTAATGCTGAAGCTGAAACTCCAATACTTTGGCCACCTGATGTGAAGAACTGATTCCTTGGAAAAGACCCTGGTGCTGGGAAAGATTGAAGGCAGAAGGGGAAGAGGACACCAGAGGATGAGATGGTTGGATGGCATCACCAACTCGATGGACATGAGTTTGAGCAAGCTCCAGGAGCTGGTGATGACAAGAAGGCCTGGCGTGCTGCAGTTCATGAGGTCGCAGAGTCGGACATGACTGAGAGACTGAACTGAACTGATAAGATGGTGAAAAACACATCCATAATTGGTATAGGTAAAACATTTGTGGTTAGGGACTTGCCTGGCGTACAGTGGTTGAGACTCCCCACAACCACTGCAGCGGGGAGTGGGTTCAATCCCTGGTTGGGGAACTAACATCCCACATGCTGTGTAGAAGAACCAAAATAAACAAATAAATACATAAACAAAGATACCTACATTTTTAAAAGATTGTGATCATTATAAGGTACATAGTTTGTTTTTTTTCCCCAGCAAATTAAAGATGCCATTTCATCATCTTTTTCCATAGTTCCTGTTAAAAAAGATTACAACCACTCTTACTTGTTCCTTGAAAGTAAAATGTCTTTTCACTTGTCTATTTTTAAGATTTACTTTTACCTTTGGTTTTCATCAGTTTGTCTGTGAGATGCCTATGTGTGTGATTTTCATTTATTTTAGCCTGGTTGGAGTTCAGTAGTCACCTTAAAAAAATATTTGTTTTAATGTTTCCACAAATTTCTTCTGCTCCATACTCTATTCTCTCTCTCTCTTTCAAGTAATAAATAAGTTAAAACTGTTTTTAGACCATTTGTATTCAGCATGTCTTTTATGTGCTGTTATTTTTCTTCTGTAATATTTCTCTATATATTTCAATTTCGATAATTTCTGTTGACCATCTGAAATTCACTAGCTCTGACTATGCTGTGTTCTGTCAAACTCATCCAAAGTATTTCTAACTTCAGAGACTATATTTTTATTTCTAGAATATGCACTTGTTTCTTTTTTATAGATTCTAATTCTCTGTTGGACTTTATCCTTTCATCCATTTTCCCATATTTTCTTTAATATTAATCATGTGTTTTATTTAAAATTTTTGTCAGTTACCTGTGATATATAATCATCTGTGGTTTTGCTTATACTGTCTGTTTTTTCTCTTGATTATTGGCCACATTGTCCTTCTCTTTATACATTTTGTCATTTCTATTGTATGCCAGACATTGTATATAAGCATTCAGAGGCTGCAAATGTGTCATCTTCCATCAAGTAGGCAGATCACCTCAGCACAAACAGGGATCTCTCTTCTTCCCTATTTCCCAGGTGTGGCCCTCCTGACTCTTGATTGAGAGCCTGCTGGGTCTCTATATCTCCATTTCTTCAGAGTCATTTCTACCTGTTAGAGTTTAGCTCTTTGCCTCTGACCCCATGCAGCTTCAATATTTAGAAATGTCTTGAAGAAGTAACTGGCAATATATTTATGCCAGGACCTCTCCTTAGAGTGGGACTTTGTCTCCTAAGTACTGTGAAACTTTTATTTCAGAGAGATATTTCACTCAGCCTTTTAGAAGCTCCTAGTGGCAACCCACTCCAGTACTCTTGCCTGGAAAATCCCATGGATGGAGGAGCCTGGTAGGCTGCAGTCCATGAGGTCGCTAAGAGTTGGACATTACTGGGCAACTTCATTTTCACTTTTCAATGTCATGCATTGGAGAAGGAAATGGCAACCCACTCCAGTGTTCTTGCCTGGAGAATCCCAGGGACAGGGAGCCTGGTGGGCTGCCGTCTATGGGGTCGCACAGAGTCGGACACGACTGAAGCGACTTAGCAACAGCAGCAGCTAAGTCTCCTAGCATCTTGAATCACCCAAGAATTAACAAATGGTCATTTGGGTTTGGCCCTATATGAGTTGACAGTCTGTCAAGCCAGCCCACACAACCACCAAAAATTCTGCTTATATCTCTTTTCCCTAGAGGGGTCCCTCTTCCTGGGCCAAGCCTGATTCTTAGTCCTCATTCAGAACTGGCAAATATCTCCAGGGAAGAAAATGGCCAGAGATTGTCCGTTCATCTAGGAAGGTCTCTTCTCTGTCTGGAATTTCAGTTCATAGAGTCTTGTTTTCACAGCTCTCTGATAACCTTTTAAACTATGACTTTTGTAAATTATCCTTTTTTCTCCTAAATGTTGCAGCAAGAGCACTGTCATGCCATGACCTATTACATTCCACATAGAAGCAGAAGTCAGACATGGACCCATAATATTTTTTTTTTCAAAAGGTTCTTTCTCAAAGCTGAGACCTGTTACATACAATCCCCTGATCTGTCAAGGCAGGTTGTCTTTAGTAAGCTTTGCCCTATAGTTTTGCTTTCTGCTCTTATTACATCATTGATACTATATGACTAATGTCTCTTTGGTGTTACTATCTTTCCAAATTTGTTACTCTTTGCTTCCTCCAACCTTTTTTTTTTTTTGCCTTCCCCTCTATTTGCTACCCCCCCCCCCTCCACACACACACTACATTTCAGCAATGCTGACCTCCTAGTAGTTCCCTCACATGTATCATGATGCTTCCTCTGCCTGGAATGCCCATTCCTTCCTTGTTGTCATAGCTAACTCTTCTCCATCTTCCCAGTGTCTTCACCTTTTGAGGAGCTTTCCTCATCCCGATCTACTCCTTTTCTAACTATATTTATCGTTTCTATCAGAGCACCACATTGTGCTGAAGTGATCTGTGCATTGATTTGATTCTTCCCTCCACCACACCTTCCATCACACAATTCCTTAAGAGCAGAAAATTTACCGCACTGGTCTTTCCGCCTCCAACATTCCAGTGTTTGATATTAATGTTGGTTGGACTGTACACTCCAATTTGCCATCTTGCATTTTGTTCCAGGATGACTAGGTAATAGCAAAACCATTAGAAGCTTCATCCCCAGGGCTTTTTGATATGGATTTTTTTAAAGTACATTTCCTGAGGCCCCACTAGTGCCAAAATATGAATAAAAGCAATAATTTTTCTGACTAAAGTGGGATTACCCATGATTCCTTCTTCCCTTAATCAATAACACTAGCTAACACTTATATAACTTATTCTATGAGCCAAACACTTTACACATATCATCTTCTTTCATCTTTACAGCCATTTTCTGAGATGGGTACTATTGTTACTCTCATGTTACAGGGGAGAAAACTGAAGCACAGAGTGTTAAATAAGTGGCAAGCTACAACCTGGATATAGGTTGTCTGGTTCCAGGGACCATGAAATTAAGCCCTCTACTCTACCACACATCTTCTTGCCTCCTTTGTCTCTTTCTCTTAAATGTCTAATTGTATAAGCAGTACATTGATACACATGGTAAAAAATTCAGAAACAAAGCAAAAGCCCAACTTAATCTAACTTCCACGCATATCCAACTTTATTCCCCTGGGATAATCATTTCTATTTGTTTGACGGGTAGGCTTCCGAACTTTTTCTTTGCTTGCGTACATGTATACATCATATATGTGTGTGTACATATACACAGAGAAACATTTTTCTAAAGATAACTGTCTTCATTTAACAGTTTGTCTTAAAGGGAGGGGAGTTTGGGGAGAATGGATACATGCATATGTATGGTCAAGTCCCTTTCCTATCCACCTGAAGCTATCACAACATTGTTAATTGACTATGCATGCTAAGTCGCTTTAGTTGTGTCCAACTCTTTGCGACCCTGTGGACTGTAGCCTGCCAGACTGCTCTGTCCATGGGATTTTCCCAGCAACAATACTGGAGTAGATTGTCACGTCCTCCCCTAGGGGATCTTCCTGACCCAGGGTTTGAACTCAGATCTAAGTCTCCTGCATTGGCAGGTGGTTCTTTACCACTCACGCCACCTGCTGTGGTTCAGTTGCTCAGTCATGTCCAACTCTTTGCGACCCCAAGGTCTACAGCACCCCAGTCTTCCCTGTCCTTCCCCATCTCCCGGAACTTGCTCAAACTCACGTTCATTGAGTCAGTGATGCCATCCAAGCATCTTGTCCTCTGTCATCCCCTCTCCTCCCGCCTTCAGTCTTTCCCAGCATCAGAGTCTTTTTCCAATGAGTCAGCTCTTCGCATCAGGCGGCATCTGGGAAGCCCAGAAATGAGTTCTGTGCTTAGTTGCTGAGTAGTGTTCAATTCTGCATTCCTGTGGACTGTAGCCCACCAGGTTCCTCTATCCATGGGGATTCTCCAGGCGAGAATCCTGGGGTGGGTAGCCTTTCCCTTCTCCAGGGGATCTTCCCAACCCAGGGACTGAACCAAGGTCTCCCACATTGCAGGCGGATTCCTTACCGTCTGAGACTTCAGAGAAGCAATGGGCAGTGCCACCTGGGAAGCCCATTAATCGGCTATACTCTAATATTTTTTTAAAGGTTTTTTTCTTTAAAAAATAGCAATTTGTCTTAAGGATCCTTCCATCAATGTGTGTGTGTGTGTGTGTGTGTGTGTGTGTGTATATATAGAGAGAGAGATCTATTTTATTCTCTGGATGCTGCATAGTACGGGGTATATCGCATTATACTTCAGTTAACCATGTTTCCTTTATTGGTCATTTATGTTGTCTTTTATTTCACTGTTACAAATGATGCTACACTGAGTATCATTGAGCATGTCTCTATGATTACTTGTAAATATATGTCTAGGAAAGACACTTAGAAATAAAATTGCTGGAGATGAAGGTTGTGTCAATTTTTTTAACAGTGACTCACAAGCTGAGGCTGTGACTTCTTTTCTTTGTCATTCACAGATTTAAAAGGTTGAGGCTGTTATATTTCCAGGAAATCAATTTTGTATTTAAACACTCGAACACACGAAGGAAAACCAAGATCTTCTCTCTTCACCACTTCATCTTCAGAAAGGAGGAGTTTTGATATAATTTGTAGAACAGAGTCCTTGAGAACACACAGTGGGATTCCCAACAAAAAAGGTGACAGGCCAGAAGGAAGTGAAAGTTTCGTGGGAAAAAAATGAAGTGGGTCAAAGCTTCCCTTCTCTCTTGAGCCTCTCTTTTCTGTATGCTGTGACCTACGAGGGGGAAGCAGTCCCTGGGAATATCCCTTCATACCTGAAAGGTGCACTGGATAGTGTAAGATTCAGGGTCAAGACACTGTGGAGTGGAGAGCTCAGGAGCACTCTGCTTTAATACCTTAAGGAAAGCGAAAGCCGTTCAGCCATGTCCTGCTCTTCGTGACCCCATGGACTGGGGTGGGATTCTCCAGGCCACAGTACTGAAGTGGGTAGCCTTTCCCTTCTCCAGGGGATCCTTACCAACCCAGGGATTGAACCCAGGTCTCCCGCAGCACAGACAGATTCTTTACCGTCTGGGCCACCAGGAAAGCCCAAGAATACTGGAGTGGGTAGCCTATTCCCTTCTGCAAGGGATCTTCCCAACCCGAGAATCAGACTGGAGTCTCTTGCATTGCAGACAGATTCTTTACCAGTTGAGCTACCAGGGAGGACCAGCGAACAGAGAGGATGAGGACTAAAGGTACAGCTAGAAATCCTATGTAATTGCCTGGGTGTCTCTTGGACATACACCCCTCCTGCTTTCAGAAAAGTCACAGTGGCTGTGTCTAATGATTTTTAGTGCCTCAGAACCATGTTTCATGAGACAGCTAACAAGCATTTGAATTTATTTCTTTCCTTAAATGATTTTAAAGTTTAATGCGGGTACTAGCGTTACTTCCTATCCATTGTTTGTATCACCTAAAATGTTATTTATTTGTTATTTATAATGTTATTTTAAATCTTATCTTACTTGAAAGTATTCCTTAGAATAGCAAGTTGATGTTGCTCTCTGAGCCACCCACCCCTCTCTGTCTTTTTTTAATGATAAAATGCAGCTCTACCCTTTCTCTTTCACTGGAAGTTCTAACGATAAATAAGCTGCATTTTTAATATCAGATTAAAGTTTCAGAACTCTCTGATATCAAACTCAGTGACAAATTTAAAATCATACAACCAGAATATTATTAGCGTCACAGTCTAACCTATTAAGTTGTTGAAGTCCAAATGCACTCTTTCCATATGTGTTAGATCAGGAAAAAACAAAGGGCATATATTGCTTAATAGTTTTAGTGGTGCTTTTTTTTTTTAATCTTATTTGGACTAGTGGAAATATTTCAACTCCTATTCTAGCTCTTCGTTTTACTAGTACATGCTCAGTAATTCAAAGCATAAGTGCTAGAGATGTTCTGCTTATGTAAAACTACCCATCTGTGAAACTAGAAAGTGAAAAGATATTGGGTTTTAATACTCCCACCTTCAGGGCACAAGTCTTAATTCTGGAACTCTGGAATCCTAGAAGTTAAATTAAATTTTAAAATAGTGGTGCCTTCCCCCCAAAGAGTTGCCATTTATTTAACACATTCTCTGTACTACAACTTATGCTGAGAAATTTTAAGTACTTTTTTTTTTTGCTATTTATTCCTATACGATACATCCTTATTTTTAGATTCGTTCTTCATTCAACCAGGAAATAAACAGGGAACTGAGACAAAGAACAATGAAAAAGTAGACTTAAGCTGATTTGATAATTAAAGGAACAGAAAGACGTAACCACAAAACGGAAAGGAAAAGGTCATTTCAGAGAAAGGGTGCCTATACAAAAGCTTTATATGGGGAAAAAAATCTTGTTATATTCAAGGACCAAAAAAGCCAGCCACTGTGGATTTGAGCAGAACATAAACAAGCTTGAATGATCACACTTCAAATTGGACAGATTAGCAGAAACCAGATCAAAAACCTGAAATCTGATTTTTAAGCTGAATATAGTGGAAGACTGTTTAAGGGTTTTAAACAGGGAAATGCTGTGACCTGATTTACACTGCATCACTTTTTGTAGCTACATGGAGGTGGATTGGAGAGAAGGAAGAATTAATGTTCAGAGAGTAGTTTGGGGGCTGTCATAGTAATTGAGTTGAGAGATGATGGCAGCACAAAATGTGATGGCAACAGAAATGGAGAATAAAAATAATAGTCAAAAGGTATTTCAGAAGCATAATTGATAGGATTTGCTGCCGGGTTAGATACAAAGATGAAAGACAAGGAAGAACCATGGGTGATGATGCTTCTGTGTTTGGCTTTGGTAATCAGGTAGACAATGGTTCCATTTACAGAAAGGCAGAATGTTGGGATGGAGATAAGAAAGGGAAATGTTTGTGGACTTAAAACTGGAACTTTGTTTTGGCTGTGAGTCTGAGATGTCTCTGAGTTTAAATAAGTTTTAAACAAATTTAAATAAGTATTTTGATGTTTGACTTTGGTTCTTGGGGCAGGGCGGGCTGCAGACACGAATCTGAAATCAGCATAATGGTAGTATTTAAATACCTGAAAATTAGTAAGATTATTTTTGAAGCCAGTATATAAAAGGAAGAAGAGAAGGCCCAGGACTGAGGAAGAGCCAGCAAAGCAGTAGATGGAGGAGCTACAATGGGAGAAAAACAAGAGAGTGTGGGATTGCCTTTAAAAAAAGGCGGGGAAGGGGGTAGTTCTGTAAAGGGAAAAATGGTCACCTTTATCCAGCAGTGTGTTGGTGAATGTTTGACAAATGGCTATTGGGGAGTGGGAGGGCTCTGAGTTGTGGCATTTTCTGATTTCTATGATGCAAATATTCTCACCATGCCTTATTTCAATCTACCAACATGTCTTCACTGAGCCTGGAGTCGGAAAAAGAATTCACATAATTAGCTGCCAAGTACCATTACCCTCAGGCTCCAGGACAACACTGGTGCTGAGAGGGAGTGTGAGATAAAGGTTGGAAAATGTGCATTGAATTTGACAATGTGCAGGTCATTAGTGACCTTAATAAGAGTCATTTTTGGACTGTGGGGACAGAAGCCAGATTGAAGTGGGTTGAGTAGTTAATAAAGGCAAGAAAGGAAAGACAATATACAACTTCCCTGATGAAACAGATGGTAGCTAGAGAGAGGAGTCAAGATTAAAAAAAAAAATTAAAACTCAACGTTACTAGGATTTTTGCCCTAAAATACATCAAAAGAGTACAAATGGCAGGGATCGGATTTGAACCCAATTTTGTTTGACCCTAAAGCTTATGCCTTATTCAGAGTTTTCTGAACGATAGAGAAAAAATTTTCATAATCCACCTAAACATAGAATTAGAGATGATTTTTCTTTTTATACCTTTCTAGATTTTTCAACTTTTCTTTAGAAGAATTTTAAGAGAATAAATTACTTTCATAATCATAAAAATATTTACATAAATATAATAGATTTTATATTTGCCATGTAACACTGGAATACAGCAAAGTATATGAAAATCATTAGCTAGTCAAGTTCAACATAAATAATTACTAAACAGTGCCACCTAGTGCAAAGTTTACTTCTCAGATAAATATTTGAACTTCCTTTCCATCTTACACCTTATAAATCAATGCACATTTAAATTTCTGTGAACTAAACTACCTTAAGATGCTACCTTCAGAGCCCACAATTTAATAGACTCTAACTCTTAGGTGGTTTCACAATATTGCATACAGGAAAGGTCCATGTCCTACTTTCTGTGGTGGTAAGTATACAGTCATGGCTCAAAAGACAGTAAATGGTGGTAGGAATCAGAATAACTTTTCTGTAAAAAATCAAAGGCTCTTATATTGAAATTTAAAAGAAATTGAGGACTTTATTGAATTTTGTGGGGATGCTTTCCTTCCGTTTATAAGAAAACAAATCTTTGTGATGAGAATAAGCCTCCTTAGTAGAATGGGTGGAGATTAGGGGTATGGGGATAGATGCAATTGATAATTGAGGTTCCATTTTTACACAATTCTATATTAAATCATTTATGTGTAAATACAATTTTAAGGTTATGGCTGTATCTTTGGATTATAGTATTAAACTATTATAATGATAATAGCTTTGAATGAATACAAAATTTCATGCTAATGGAAATAGTTTTCTTAAGAGCGTAAATACAATTAATATATTTTCCTTCTTTATGCCTACATTTAATAGAATTATATTTAGTTTTTCTACATTATAAAAAGAGAGATTCAACTGCTATTTTGAAAGAGAGAAACGTATGTTATAGACAGATAGTTTAATTGCATATTAGAAAATTCAGAGTACTTATATTAATACTACTTGAACAATAGAGTATGGTCTAAAACAAAAAGAAACATACAATTGACCTTACAAGTAGTAAGAAGTAGTCTGTTAGAAAATACAAGGAAAAAAATTACATTTACAATATCGTCAAAGGCTACAAATTCTCAAAATACCTTTGGAAGTATAAAGGCACTGTAGTCCACTAGAATTGAACCACATAGAGTTTCAATCCATTTGATGGTGGGTGTGGGAAAGATGAGGACTCAATTATACTTAGTTTTAAGTACCTTGAACACTCTCTTTTGTGAAAACTTTATTCTCTCCGTATTTTTAAATAACTTTTTAAATATATGGATAAAATAGAGTATTAAATTTGGATTTGCTCAGCAGCTCCCGTAAAATCATTTGATCACACTGCCACCTACAGGGGGTGAGAAAGCAGAGTGTCACTAAAAGGTTTTTGTCACTTACCATGTCAGGCTTTGTGGCTGCTATGAAGCGCAGGGAACTCGGTGATAACCTAGAGGGTGGGATGGGTGGGGGGGTGACTCAAAAGGGAGGGCATATATGCATTCATATAGCTGATTCACTTTGTTGTATAACAGAAGCTAACACAACATTAAAGCAATTATATTCCAATAATAAAATAAAATAAAAAATAAAAATGCTAGGGTTGCTAAATAAAATACAGAATGCTTACTCAGATTTGATTTCAGTTAAAGCCAATACTTTTTGTAGCATAGGTATGTCCAAAATATTGTATATGACATACCTATACAAAAAATGGTTCCTTTTTTATCTGAAATATACATTTAACTAGGCATCCTATAGTTATATTTACTATATCTGGCAACCCTTAAAAATGGAGATAATAATGTTGACCATATCCTGCTGCTTAAAAGGTTTCAATCATCCTTCATTGGCCTCAGGAGAATGGAGGAGCATCTTAACACAGCATACTAAGAACATTCATGTCTCTATTCCCATCTTGCTCCTCCCTGCCTTAGCACCAACGTCTAGTCAACATCAGAATATTCCCTTTGCTTAGATATTTCTTTTGGCCTAGGTACAGAGGTTACTGGTTTGTGTACCTTTTAATATTGTTTATGATAATTTGGGTTTTCCTTGATGGCTCAGCGGTTGAAGAATCTGCCTGCAATCAACCTGGGTTTGATTCCTGGATTGGGAAGATCCCCTGGAGGAGGACACAGCAACCCACTCCAGTATTCTTGCCTGGAGAATCCCCATGGACAGACGAGCCTGGCAGGCTACAGACCAAAGGTTCACCAGGAGTTTGACATGCCTGAGTGACTGACACTTTCACTTCACTCTGATAGTTTTATTACATAGTTACATCTTACCGCTGGACTTAAAGTGAGTGTAAAAATTACAATAGCAGATTATAATTAAATTATTATTTCAAAGAGAAAAGACAAAAAAGAACTCATAACTCACATAAAAACAGTACTTTGGAAAAACACACTGGAAAATATTTTGTTTCCAGAGAATTTTGTGTTCTTATTTAGATGATGAAAGACAAATCCTAGAGAACTTGAATTGTATGTGTGTGTGTATCTGATTATACAATTTGCAAAGCAGCATGCAATGTGAAAATGTGGAACTTTGTGTTCAAAAAATTATTAATAATTTTAAGATGGTACAGCACAGCATTAACCTGGGAACCTCTTAAGAATAGGATCCTGACTCCACAGTTTGCGTGCTCTGTATAGACATTTTTTTTTCACCAACCAAATTGATTTAGACTTTAAGTCTCTCTGAGAGAAGTTCCTTTTGTTAAAAATAGAAGTATATGAGTGACTTAAAATTCATGATATTTTGACATCTTACTTGGTGGACCTCCCGAACAATCAAGAAGAAAATAAAGCTAATGATATGGATTTTGCAGGCAACTCAAGGCCTGGCTTCATGGCTGCATAAAGGGCTCATGGATTGGCTTTAGGAATTCACAAACTCTCTAATTACAATCAAAATTGTGTGTGTGTGTGTGTGTGTGTGTGTGTGTGTTTGCATATGCATTTTTCAGAGGAGAGCTTTCACCTTATTCTCAAAGGTATCAATAGTTCCCAAACGCTTAAAACTACTGTTGTATAAAATCATTCCTCTTTTTTTTTTACTTTGTTTCTCTGCCCAGCTATGCTTTGCTTAAAGAAGCCTCCACAGGCAACTAATTTTAAAAAACATTAAATACAAGAAGTTGTGCAGATTTTTTTTTAAAACGACTTCTATTTCAAAATATTAAAGAGAAAACAAACAGGAGGAACAAACAAGTAGATGAGGATCCCAGTCAGAGAAATGAAATCTGAACGGATCTTACATTCTAGCTGCTGCTAATACTATGCACACTCAGTCGTATCCAACACTTTGTGACCCTATGGACTGCAGCCCACCAGGCAACTCTGTCCATGGGATTTTCCAGCAAGAATATTGGAGTGGGTTGCCATTTCCTCCTCCAGGAGATCTTCCCAGCCCAAGGATCAAACCCACATCTCTCACATCTCCTGCATTGCAGGAGAATTCTTTCCCACTGAGTCACCAGGGAACTCATCCTAGCTGCTACCATCAGAAAAGCTGAGAGAGTAAAATCCATCATTAATTACAATGTTTCTTATGTAATGATATATAACATTTATTGAACACAAACATGTCAGTCACCGTCTCAATAATCATTTACAAGTATTACACCATTCAATCCTCTTCACAACTCGATAATCCCCAGTATAGAAATGAGAAATCAGAAGCAAGAAGAAATTAAGAAACTTGCCTGAGGACACACAGTGAATGAAGGAGACAGGTTTTGATTTGACCACAAAGCCCATACTCTTACAAGCTTTATTTTCCTCTTTGTTATTTAGTAGATGCACTTAGAAAGCTATTAATACTTCACAGAACTTTCACTTAACAAATATCAAGATTATAGAAGTGGAAAACTGAAAGTGGACCCCTCCAGAACACTTTCTCACTGGGCTCCCCGGACACCACCACTCTGGGGGTCTCCTCCTGCCTGCTATGCCGGCGCCTTCTTCAGTCTCTTTTGTGGGATGATCCTCTCCTCCGTTAGGCCTCCAAACTCTTCTTTTCTCCATCCATATACACTCCTACCAAAAGCAAAACTGGTCTCATGCTTTTAACCGCTATCCATATATTGATAATTTTCAAAGTTACATTTTCGGTTTGGAACACTACTCCGAAATATAGGTTCATCTATTCAGCTGCTTTCTCAATATCCCCATTTGAGGGTCAACTCAACATCTTAAAGTAAACATGGCCAAAATGAACTTCTGATCCCCCCCCTTCAAGATCTCCACGGTCTTCCCTGTCCCAGTAAATGACAAGCCGTTTCTCCTGATACTCAGAACAAAAAACCTTGGAGGCAGCTTTGCTTGTCTCCTCTCCTGCCCTCACACTCCATATCTAATCTATGGCAAAAAGGGTCAGTTTAACCTTCAACTATGTCCAGATGAATATACAGCCAAAATCCATCTACTTTCAGAACCCAAGCCACCATGATCTTTCATACCTAGATCACAGCAAAAGTCTCTGTGATGGCCATCTCAGATGTCCCAGTCAATGACTGATGGCCCCAGCTAATGCACTCTGAAATCCATCAGTGTTCACCCTGAGGCCATATTTCCCAAGGAAGGACCGTTTCCAGCTAACAAGAGCACAACAGAAAACATAGGGGAATGCCCACTCCTGGGAGACGGAGGACTTCTACAAGGGGTGACTTTGACTCAAGGGTTCTCCATCGGCCTTGCCAAACCTTCACAGACATGCAGTGCAGTTTCACACTCTTCCATCTAACCTTCTTGCCCTCCTTCTGTCCTCGACCTGGATCAGATCTGCCTTGCATCCTGAATGCTCTGCTTGTTCTGACACCCCTTTCCTTTTCCTATCACAGGTGTTTCCCTAAAAAATCTCCTACATACCTAATCCCATCTTGGCTTCTCAGGGTACCTGCACTAATACAGTCTCCAGATTTTGGTCGTCTTATTTCCATAGTTACAATGACAATTCATCCCATAGTCTCTTGACACAGTAGCAAGAAATGATTACATTATAATCAAACTCTTCACCTTGGTCTGTGGACTTCACGAAGTCTGGCCTTTGCTTTTTCAGGGATCTCATTCCCTCTTTGCTGACTCTGCTATGGTTACACAAGTCTCCTGGTCATTTTTTGTCCCACTGGTTAGGTTTACTTGCCTTTGCACTTGTCTTCCCATCTGGAATGCTTTTGCTCCAGACAACATATTTTGATTATTGTTCCCATATACATCTGTCACTTTCTCTCCTCTTATCCTGCTTTATTTTTTATTCATAGCATTTAACCACCATTTCACACATTATATATTTAGTTTATTTGCTTATTAGTTCTTCCTTCGTTATAAAAACAGACACTTTGTATGTTTCAGTCACTCACATATTCCCCACACAAACAAAAGTACCTGGCACATAATAAGTACTCAATGGATTTTGTTGAATGAATGAATTCTTACTAAAATTCATGTTTAAGATCATAAAAATTAGAGGAATTTACAAACATAAGTTTGATTAGGAACATATGAGTTTTCTGAAGAACAAGAACACAACTAGAAAAATTAGTACCACCAGTGATTAGAGACACATATTTTTGTGTCCTTATTTTTTTCACTGATTATAAAAAATGATGAATTTTTACAAAATTCAAAATACATCTTAATCATTAACCTATTACATAATATGAAATAGTGTTTTTGCTCAAGCAAGTTCAAGCCACACTTAATTACCTAACTTGTAACCAGGAAAGTACTAAAATATCAAGGGAGTGAAAATTGTGTTTCTACAACTCTCCAGAGACTAACTGATACTGGGATATAGCTGGCAAATCTATTTTATTCAAGCATAGTGAGAAAAAAATACAGGAAAGCATTCGAGACTCTCCAGACTGCTGAGAATATATGACAGCAAATTAACTTGCTGACTGTAATGAGGAGTAATTGGAAATACATTTGAATTTTTGTGAGATTTAATGAAACGGAAGCCTTGAACACACGAGGTTTTTTTAAAACCCATGTTCTGGTGAAACCTAAATCTAATTTTCTACTCTGCCCCCATCTTTCTTGGCTATATTCTTAAGGGAGAAAAACATAAAGTAATGATATAAGCATATTTTTAAAAATTGAATTTCAAACTCTTAAGTCAAATGGTCACACAAAATTTCTCTGACATGACAGTCCTGTGCATGCAAATGGAAGGCTCTGGAAATAGCCTGGAAATAGAAGCCACAAAGTACCTTTTTGGCAAGCTGATCTTCTATGACTGTGACATTTAGAGACAGAAGAGAAAAATACGACACTAGACCCTAAGTCACTGCACAGGAAGGGCAGAAATATTGAATTATTTAAATAAGATAACTAATACTGGTTTCTCTATTTATTCATGTCAAGTGATTTAAAGAAGCCAAGTAGAAACTACCTTTTAGTGGTTTTACCACTAAACCATTGCACAAACTTTGAGGAGTCCTTTTAATCTTTTCATAAATTATGGTGAAAAATTATGGCACACTTTGGAAATGCTTCTGTGTTATACTCTACATTGAGGACAAAGAAAACTTTACCTTAATGAATCTTATTCTGCATTCCATGAGAAAGCGTGGCTCCGTTTTTATTTTATTTTGCCTAAAAAGGAGCAGAACCATGATCCATGAAACATTTTTAGTTAGTGATTAACTGCTCCTGAGTACGTGTGTTTCAGTACTAAAAATAGTCCAAGATACACCAGAATACAGCATGACCCACAAGAACACTGAATTCAGAGTAAGGCGCCCTGTGTTCCCATTTTAAATTGACCGCTACCTAGCTTTGCGCCTTTGGGTGTGTGCTAAGTCGCTTCAGTCGTGTCAGACTCTTTTTGACCCCATGGGCTATAGCCCGCCAGGCTCCTCTGTTCATCGGATCCTCCAGGCAAGAATACTGGAGTGGGTTGCATTTCCTCCTTCGGGGGATCTTTCTGGCCAGGGATTGAACTCATGTCTCTGACATCTCCTGCGTTGGCATGGGGGTTCTTTACCTCTAGTGCCCTCTGGGAAGCCCCGTGCCTTTGGCTAAGTTATCCAAATTCTCAGTATTATCTCTCTCTTGCTGCTTGACAGACTACACCAAACCTAATGGCTTAAAACAGAAAACGTGTATTAATATTATCTCCCAGTTTTTGTAGACTAAGGATTCAGGAGTGACTTAATTGGTTCTGGCTCAGGGATTTTTCATGATGTTGAAATCAAGATGTCACCTGGAGCTGCAATCATCTAAGGTTTGATGGGGGCTAAAGGATCAGCTTCTGAACTTGCTCACACAGGTGTTGGCGAGACGCTCTGATCCTCACCGTGTGGGTGTTTGCACGGTGTTGCTCATGATAAGGCAACTGGCTTCCCCCAAAGTGAGTGATCCAAGAGTTAAGAGATTAGCCACAGATTCCCCTGGTGGTCTAGTGGTTAAGACTTGGCCTTCCAATGCAGGGGTTGGGTTCCATCCCTGACTGGGGAGCCGAGATCCCACATGCCCTGTGACCAAAAAACCTGAACGTAAGAGAAGAGAAGCAATATTGTAACAAATTCAATAAAGACTAACAGTAGTCTACATTAATATATATGTATTCTAAAGAAAACAGAAGAGTAGCTACACAGGCTAGAATACTCTTGCGAACCTAACCTCAGAAGTGAAAACCCATCTCGCCTCTGTTACATTGTACTATCCGTGTGCACTAGCCCTGGTGGGAGAGGTCTACACAAGACAGGGCTCCCTGGGGAACGTCTTGGAGGCTGGCCACCATGCACTCTGACCTCAGTTTCTTCATCTATGAAGTGAGATCTTTTAACTATACAAACTTTAATGTCCATGACCTCCTCTTTCCTCAATGCCTCCCAAACACAACCTTCAGACCTTGCCTTTCACTCTCAAGTAGCTATTCCTTTTAGCTTTAAGCCACATGGTTATACCAAGCTTCCTCCCTCCATGTTGCTATCATTTATAGACGTGCTGGTCACTGCCCCCCCTCATCCCTCCCATCACAGTGACTTAGCACCTGCTTACTGTGGTCCTTCTCTCTCTAAGTCCTGCCACCATCCCAAGACTTCCACATCCCCATGGGCGACCCATCCTCCACCACGGCCTTCAGTTCCTCAACCTCCTCACCTCCCGTGTCCTTCCCACCCAGCCCCATTCAGACACCATTGCACACCAACACCTTAGACTTGTCATCACCAAAATCGTCCCACTCGGTGAAAGTGTCAGTCTTTCGGTCGTGTCCGACTCTTTTTGACCCCATGGCTCCTCTGCCCATTGAATTCTCCAGGCAAGAATACTGGAGTGGGTAACCATTGCCTTCTCCAGGGGATCTTCCCAACCCAGGGATCAAACCCGGGTCCCCCACACTGCAGGGACATTCTTTACCCCTGAGTCACCAGGGAACTTCGTAAATAAATCCAGTCATCTCACTCTCTCACTGTAATTTTCTATTTTTTCAACTCTCTAATCAACAAGTCCTGAGATGAATACCCAGACCTGGTTGGAACTTCCAGGAAACTCTCACATCTACTTTTCCTGTACTGGATCTCTCTTGTCTTCATTTCCACTTTGAATTAGATTTTAAAGTCCATCCCTTGAATCCCTCTCTGCGTAGATTCCTCATCTCCTTTGTCTTAGGCTTTCTTTCACATCTGCCTGGAAACGCCTTAGCTTTGAGTGATTTTAACTGACAATCTTATATCTTTGCTACTACCTATGACCAGGTTAATGAAGGCTGCTGGAAAAAATAAAATAACAGTATAGACCAGATACATGGTTATGTTCACACTGGTTTCCAACATCGTTCATTAGTTCTATAATGAGTGGTTCCCAAGCCAGTTCTCTCTCTTTCCAGTCCCCACTGAGGCTATTTCAAATATTCTCCACTTTTCTCAAAACTTCAAGTCCACCACCACCGCCACCCTCCGTCTCTTCTGTCATTCCCATTTGCTTTTTTACTTCCCAACAGAAATGCTAGATATCCTGCAATATGCAGGTTATCCCCATAAAAGAAAGAATTGTCTTTTGTCCCATAAAACTTTTGAATTTCTGGATGTATATTCATGCAGATGAAAAATTTGTTTACCACTAATTGAACATTTAGTATGTAATAAAATTTCCAGGCATGCACTAATTTGTAAGTTAAGGGAAAGTGGAACATTTTGGGGAACATCAGCAATAGTGGCTCACCACACTGAAAGATCACATTATTCTTGGCAACACTACTTGTTATTTGCTTCACTAGTAGAGCATGCTTGACTAGATGTATAGACGTAATCTTTATACTGGTTCCACATAGGGATATAAACATCTATTTTATCATGTCCTCTCTGTAACTGAGTCTCTGCATTTATGTGTTAAAACACACAGGTCCAAAGTCACCCTCTTAAACCACTTTTCGTCTGTATCTAGGTCTGTAAACTAGTTTCTCTTTTAAGGGTAACAAATAGATGGGAAAACAATGGAAACAGTGACAGACTTTATTTTGGGGGGCTCCAAAATCACTGCAGATGGTGACTGCAGCCATGAAATTAAAAGACGCTTACTCCTTGGAAAGAAAGTTATGACCAACCTAGACAGCATATTAAAAAGCAAAGACATTACTTTGCCAACAAAGGTTCGTCTAGTCAAAGTTTTGGTTTTTCCAGTAGTCATGTGTGGATGTGAGAGTTGGACTATAAAGAAAGCTGAGCTCTGAAGAATTGATGCTTTTGAACTATGGTGTTGGAGAAGACTCCTGAGAGTCTTTTGGACAGCAAGGAGATCCAACCAGTCCATCCTAGAGGAAATCAGTCCCAAATATTCATTGGAAGGACCAGTGCTGAAACTGAAACTCCAATATTTTGGCCACCTGATGTGAAGAACTGACTCATTGGAAAAGATCCTGATGCTGGGAAAGATTGAAGGTAGGAGGAGAAGGGGAACGACAGAGGATAAGATCATAAGATGACATCACCAACTCAATAGACATGAGTTTGAGCAAACTCCGGGAGTTGGTGATGGAGCGGGAAGCCTGGCGTGCTGCAGTGCATGGTGGCGCAAATAGCTGGACACGACTGAGGGCCTGAAATGAACTGAACTGATTCAGTTTTGCCAGCAGGGGTTGCTAGAGGGAGAGGTGAAGTGGAAGAAAGCAGCAGAACTGCCTCTTGCCCTTCTGTGTCCCTGTCATTGTTATTATACCTCGGCAACTGGGCAGCACTCCCCTCTGGTGGCAGCAGTTAGTTCTAGTCTTTTTAAGACCCAAAATTGGCTTTATAGTGCCCCCTCTGAGGTACTGATATGAGCAAAGCAGCACCTTCATCTCAGGGGCCCAAGTCCGAGCTCTGTGGGGCCTATCTTCCAAGCCTCTGATTTTTGAAAGCACCAACCTTCTCCCTTTGTTCCACTGGCAGGTCATTTCTGGGCCTCAACGTTTGCCCCGAGCAATACATTTTTGACATTAAATTCTCTGCTGAAATGACTGGTGTGATCCCTGTCTTCCTGGCTGCACCCTAAAAAGTGCAGTACCCGGTGGCAGAGTTGTTCCAGGAAAAAGAGCCTCAAAGATGGGATTTGGGGTTGTTTGGTTATGTCCTTAACTTTGAAGGCAGTGCTGAGATCTTTGCTAATACAAAATGGGGATCAAGCAGTCTGGTCATGCAGGTCTTCATGATTAACTAAAATATCAAAATTTTAGATATTCATAAATAACTACAAATATCTCCTGTAGTTGATCATAAAGAAGTGTCTACTGAAACAAGTAGCCTGGAGGACCAAGTGGCTTGAGCCCTGGGCTGCTATGATAATAATGAAAAGTATGAGATCCACACCGTCATTGGCTGTTTCTGACTGCACTGGAGCGCTTACAGAAAGAAAACAGCTAGATCAAGGTTTTAGGGGTTTCCCAAGCAGTCTTGTGGTTAGGACTCTGGTGTTTTCACATCTGGTGTCCAGTTTCAGTCCTTGGTTGGGGAACTAAGATCCCACAATTCTCACAGTGTGGCCAAAAAAAAAAAAAAATACCTCAAGGTTTTAAACTTTCATCTCAAGTCACAAAGAACTAGAAAGCATCTAGATTAACCCTAAGCTAATTTGCAATTTCTTATAGCTACAGGGCCAAACTCACTGAAAATCATACCCCAAATTTAGTTGTTTGGGGTAGGGGACAAAAATAAAAAACAAACCTTAAAGTTGAATTCACAAACTTGCTGTGTCTCATGGTAAAGTTACAGCGCTGTGAGGAGTGGACCTGAGACGTGGAGTGGGGACCTCCGGTGGAACTGAACAAAGATGACAACTTAGAATGCTCTGCTCTCTCTGAGCCTTTCTTGCCAGCACTAACAGCCTCTCCTCTTGTATCTGAGGAGACTAGATTTGCTTATAGATCCTACGTAAGCTTACCTAAGGAAGTTGCCTTGTGAAGAGTCATATCCTTCTCAAGACCCACCTGACCACCCCTGAGTGAGTCTAGACTCGGATCTCAGGGTCCTGATAGAGCAGTGAATGGCTTCCTGAGGACAGTTAGAAAAACGGTGGGAATATAACATTCTGTCCAAAGAAAACCCAGAGACAAAAGCACTCAGAAAACAAAAATAGCTTGCAAAGGAGATTTTTAGAAACAACATTTACAAAAAAATACAATAGATTTTTTAAAATCCCACAAAGTTACCAATGTTACTGAGTTTATAGTTCATTTTGTCCATGATGGAAAAATAGCAATTTTCTAATATTATCACATTCACAAAGGCTGTGACATCTTTTCTCAGCCTACAAAAGAAGTACTACAAAGTCAAGGACAAAGTTGGTTGTTTTCGTTAGGGAGTGAGAAATTTCCAGGGGAAAAAACTGCTTAAGATTTCATTTACTTGTGAGAATCAGAATTACATGGGAACACTCTTGGTTTATCTCAGAGTAGAAACCATTTTCCCTTCTATTATCTTAGCTTTTAACAACCGTTCTCCAATAAAAGGAACCAGGGTGAAATATTTGATTCGACAGCTAAGACAGGGAGAGTACAAAATAAGGCAGGAACATCTTCTAGCAGAAAGCAAGAAAATGCTCTAAGAACGATGGTAACAAACTAAAAAGACACAAAAACCAGATTGGAGAGGTTCCATCTGGCCAAAAACTGAGCATCAAATAGCAATTTTTTTTAAAGAAGAGAAAAAACAAATAGCAATTTATAACCCACTGATTGAAATTTAGGCAACTGTGAGTTCATCAGTTCAGTTCAGTTCAGTTGCTCAGTCGTATCTGACTCTTTGCGACCCCATGAACTGCAGCACACCAGGCCTCCCCGTCCATCACCAACTCCCGGAGCTTACCCAAACTCATGTCCATTGAGTCGGAGATGCCATCCAGCTCCATGCCATGTTGTCCCCTTCTCCTCCTGCCCTCAATCTTTCCCAGCATTAGGGTCTTTTCAAATGAGTCAGCTCTTTGCATCAGGTGGCCAAAGTTGGAGTTTCAGCTTCAACATCAGTCCTTCCAATGAACACCCAGGACTGATCTCCCTTTGGATGGACTGGTTGGATCTCCTTGCAGTCCAAGAGACTCTCAAGAATCTTCTCCAACACCACAGTTCAAAAGCATCAAATCTTCAGAGCTCAGCTTTCTTTATAGTCCAACTCTCACGTCTATACGTGACTACTGGAAAAACCATAGCCTTGACTATATGGACCTTTGTTGACAAAGTAATGTCTCTGCTTTTTAATATGCTGTCTAGGTTGGTCATAACTTTCCTTCCAAGGAATAGAGTCTTTTAATTTCATGGCTGCAATCACCATCTGCAGTGATTTTGAAGTCCAGAGAAATAAAGTCAGCCACTGCTTCTACTGTTTCCCCATCTATTTGCCGTGAAGTGATGGGACCAGATGCCATGATCTTAGTTTTCTGAATGTTGAGCTTTAAGCCAACTTTTTCACTCTCCTCTTTCACTTTCATCAAGAGCTTCTTTAGTTTTTCTTCACTTTCTGCCATAAGGGAGGGGTCATCTGTATATCTGAGGTTATTGATATTTATCCCAGAAATCTTGATTCCAGCTTGTGCTTCCTCCAGCCCAGCGTTTCTCATGATGTACTCTGCATATAAGTTTAAAAAACCAGGGTGACAATATACAGCCTTGACATACTCCTTTTCCTATTTGGAACCAGTCTATTGTTCCATGTCCAGTTCTAACTGTTGCTTCCTGACCTGCATACAGGTTTCTCAAGAGACAGGTCAGGTGTTCTGGTATTCTCATCTCTTTCAGAATTTTCCACAGTTTATTGTGATCCACACAATTAAAGATTTTGGCATAGTCAATAAAGCAGAAATAGATGTTTTTCTGGAACTCTCTTGCTTCTTCTATGATCCTGGGGGATATTGGCAATTTGATCTCTGGTTCCTCTGCCTTTTCTAAAACCAGCTTGAACATCTGGAAGTTCATGGTTCACGTATTGCTGAAGCCTGGCTTGGAGAATTTTGACATTACTTTACTAGCATGTGAGATGAGTGCAATTGTGCGGTAGTTTGAGCATTCTTTGGGATTGCCTTTCTTAGGGATTGGAATGAAAATGGACCTTTTCCAGTCCTGTGGCCACTGCTGAGTTTTCCAAACTTGCTGGCATATTGAGTGTAGCACTTTCACAGCATCATCTTTCAGGATTTGAAATAGCTCAACTGGAATTCCATCACCTCCACTAGCTTTGTTCGTAGTGATGCTTCTTAAGGCCCACTTGACTTCACATTCCAGGATGTCTGGCTCTAGGTGAATGATCACACCATCGTGATTAACTGGGTCGTGAAGATCTTTTTTGTACAGTTCTTCTGTGTATTCCTGCCACCTCTTCTTAATATCTTCTGCTTCTGTCAGGTCCATACCATTTCTGTCCTTTATTGAGCCCACCTTTGCATGAAATGTTCCCTTGGTATTTCTAATTTTCTTGAAGAGATCTCTAGTCTTTCCCATTCTATTGTTTTCCTCTGTTTCTTTGCACTGATCGCTGAGAAAGGCTTTCTTATCTCTCCTTGCTGTTCTTTGGAACTCTGCATTCAAATGGGCACAGGTGGCGCAGGAGTGGCGGGCAGTGGAGAGGAGAGACCCCACGTCCAAGTTCAGGAACAGTGGCCAAGAGGAGCTGCTGGAGCAGCCGTGAAGAGATAACCGCATGTCCAAGGAGCGGCTAGTGGCGGTTGGGTGGTGCAGGAGCGGCGAGCGGCAGAGAGGAGATACCCCACGTCCAGGGTCAGCGGCCCTGAGGACATACTCCAAGTCCAAGATAAGGAGCAGCGGCTGCGCTTTGCTGGAGCAGCCGTGAAGAGATACCCCAAGTCCAAGGTATGAGAAACCCAAGTAAGACAGTAGGCGCTGAGAGAGGGCATCAGAGGGCATCAGACTGAAACCACAATCACAGACAACTAGCCAGTCTGATCACATGGACCACAGCCTTGCTTAACTCAGTGAAACTAGGCCATGCCGTGTGGGGCCACCCAAGACGGATGGGTCATGGTGGAGAGTTCTGACAAGACGTGGTCCACTGGAGCAGGGAATGGCAAACCGCTTCAGTATTCTTGCCTTGAGAACCCCGTGAACGGTATGAAAAGGCAAAAACATAGGATACTGAAAGATGAATTCCCCAGATCGGAAGGTGCCCAATATGCTACTGGAGATCAGTGGAGAAATAACTCCAGAAAGAATGAAGGGATGGAGCCAAAGCAAAAACAATACCCAGTTGTGGATATGACTGGTGATAGAAGCAAGGTCCGATGCTTCTAGATGCTGTAAAGAGCAATATTGCATAGGAACCTGGAATGTTAGGTCCATGAAATAAGGCAAATTGGAAGTGGTCAAACAGGAGATGGCAAGAGTGAACATTGACATTCTAGGAATCAGCGAACTAAAAAGGACTGGAATGGATGAATTTAACTCAGATGACCATTACATCTACTGCTGTGGGCAGGAATCCCTTAGAAGAAATGGAGTAGCCATCATGGTCAACAAAAGAGTCTGAAATGCAGTACTTGGATGCAATCTCAAAAACGACAGAATGATCTCTGTTCATTTCCAAGGCAAGCCATTCAATATCACGGTAATCCAAGTCTATGCCCCAACCAGTAATGCTGAAGAAGCTGAAGTTGAACAGTTCTATGAAGACCTACAAGACCTTGTAGAACTAACACCCAAAAAAGATGTCCTTTTCATTATAGGGGACTGGAACACAAATGTAGGAAGTCAAGAAACACCAGGAGTAACAGGCAGATTTGGCCTTGGAGTACAGAATGAAGCAGGGCAAAGGCTAATAGAGTTTTGCCAAGAGAACACACTGGTCATAACAAACACCTTCTTCCAACAACACAAGAGAAAACTCTACACATGGACATCGCCAGATAGCCAACACGGAAATCAAATTGATTATATTCTTTGCAGCCAAAGATGGAGAAGCTCTATACAGTCAGCAAAAACAAGACTGGGAGCTGACTGTGGCTCAGATCATGAACTCCTTATTGCCAAATTCAGACTTAAATTGAAGAAAGTGGGGTAAACCACTAAATCATTCAGGTATGACCTAAATCAAATCCCTTATGACTATACAGTGGAAGTGAGAAATAGATTTAAGGGACTAGATCTTATAGATGGGGTGCCTGATGAACTAGGGGCAGAGGTTCATGACATTGCATAGGAGACAGGGTTCAAGACCATCCCCAAGAAAAAGAAATGCAAAAAAGCAAAATGGCTGTCTGAGGAGGCGTTACAAATAGCTGTGAAAAGAAGAGAAGCGAAGAGCAAAGGAGAAAAGGAAAGATATGCCCATATGAATGCAGAGTTCCAAAGAACAGCAAGGAGAGATAAGAAAGCCTTTCTCAGCGATCAATGCAAAGAAATAGAGGAAAACAATAGAATGGGAAAGACTAGAGATCTCTTCAAGAAAATTAGAGATACCAAGGGAAAATTTCATGCAAAGGGGAGTTCATAGTGATACAATTAAATAAAAAGTTTGATGAATAACAAGATCTTTACAAACAGAAGACTAATTTAACAGTAAAGTTTGGTATCACCACCTTAACCAAAAGATCAAAGTGACATCGTTTGGTAATGGAACAAATTGAAAATATGTGTCACCTAATGGGACAAATGGAACAAAACATCTCTCTGTGATATTCCTTCCAGAAAAGCATACCTGAACATAATCATGAACAAACATCAGAAACTCAAGTTAAGGGCCTGAATCTTCAAAACTGTCAGGTCAAAAAGACAATGAAAGACCAAGGAACTCTTCCAGACTGAAGGAGGATAAAGAGGCAATCCAGCATACCACATGATTCTAAATAAGATTCTTTTACTATGAAGGACAATCAGACAGAGGAAGACAAATATCATATGATGTCCCTTATATGGGGAATTAATTTGGTTTCAAATTGGGAAAGGATACGTCAAGGCTGTATATTGTCACCCTGCTTATTTAACTCATATGCAGAGTACATCATGAGAAACACTGGGCTGGATGAAGCACAAGCTGGAATCAAGATTGCTGGGAGAAATATCAATAACCTCAGATTCACAGTTGACACCGTCATTATGGCAGAAAGTGAAGAGGAACTAAAGAGCCTCTTGATGAAAGTGAAAGACGAAAAAAAAAAAAAAAAAAGAAAGTGAAAGACAAAAGTGACAAAAGCTGGCTTAAAACTCAACATTCAAAAAACTAAGATCATGACATTCAATCCCATCACTCCATGGCAAATAGGTGGAGAAACAATGGAAACAGTGAGAGACTTAATTTTCTTGGGCTCCAAAATCACTGCAGATTGTGACTGCAGCCATGAATTAAAAGACGCTTACTCCTTGGAAGAAAAACTATGACCAACCTAGACAGCATATTAAAAAGCAGAGACATTACTTTACCAACAAAGGTCCGTCTAGTCAAAGCTATGGTTTGTGCAGTAGTCATGTGTGGATGTGAGAGTTGGACTATAAAGAAATCTGAGCACCAAACAATTGGTGCTTTTGAACTGTGGTGTTGGAGAAGACTCTTGAGAGTCCCTTGGACAGCAAGGAGATCCAACCAGTGAATCCTAAAAGAAATCAGTCCTGAATATTCATTGGAAAGACTGATGTTTTGAAGCTGTAACTCTAATACTTTGGCCACCTGATGTGAAGAACTGACTCATTTGAAAGGACCCTGATGCTGGAAAGACTGAAGTCGTGAGGAGAAGGGGACAAGAGAGAATGAGATGGTTGGATGGCATCACTGACTCAATTGGCATGAGTTTGAGCAAGCTCTGGAAGTTGGTGATGGACAGAGAAGCCTGGCGTGCTGCAGTCCATGGGGTCGCAAAGAGTGGGACAAGACTGAGTGACTGGACTGAACTGAACTGATATGTGGAATTAAAAAAAAAAAAGATGCAAAAGAGCTTAATTTACAAAACAGAAATAGTCTCACAGACTTAGGAAACAAACTCATGAAGGGGGATAGGGATAGACTGTGGAACTGGTATGTACACACTGCTAGATTATCAAAAGGCTGACTTGTTGGATAGTTGGCTTCCCAGGTGGTGTGGTGGTAAAGAATCTGCCTGTCAGTGCAGAAGATGCAAGAGACATGAGTTCGATCCCTGGGTTAGGAAGATACTCCTGGAGTAGGAAATAGTAACCCACTCCAGTATTCTTGCCTGGAAAATTCTGTGGACAGAGGAGCCTGGTGGGCCATAGTCCATGGGATTGCAAAGAGTCAGACACGACCTGGTGACTGAGCACAGACACACACACCCAAGAGTGACCTAGTGTATCGCACAGAGAACTCTGCCCAATATTCTGTAATAACCTAAATGGGAAAAGAATTTGAAAAAGAATAGATACATGTATATGTAGAACTGAATCACTTGGCAGTACACCTGAAACTAAAAAGAAAAAAATTGTTAATCAAGTGCATTCCAATATAAAATAAAAAAATTTTTAATAGTTTTTTTTTTTAAACCAGGACAAGATTGAGACAGCTGGTCAAGTTTGGAGTGGGGTCTGTGGATTAGATGACAGTAATGTGTTAATTTCAATATCTAGATTTCTGGTTATTATAGAGGGTTGAAAGATTTTTTGGTCCCCCAAAAGGTATACCCAGGTCCTAATTCCTGAATCCTGTGAAAGTGACTTATTTGCAAAAGAGTCTTTGCAAATGTAATTAAGTTAAGGATCTGGAGATAAGATCATCTGGATTACCTGGATGGGTCCTAAATCATGTGTCCTCAGACAAGACACACAAGGAGAGGACACAAAGAGAAGAACTCCATGTGAAAATGGATGCGGGAATTGGAGTGATGTAGCCATAACTCCAGGAGTTGGTGATGGACAAGGAGGCCTGGCATGCTGCAGCCCATGGGGTCACAAAGAGTGGGACACGACTGAGCGACTGAACTGAGCCATAAAACCAAGGAACCCGTGGAGCCATGAAGAATTGTAAAAAGTCAAAGAGGATGATTATCTTGGAGCCTCCGGAGGAAGCACAGCTCTGCTGACACTTTGATTTCAGACTTCCGGCCTCCCAACCCTGAGAAAATACATTTCTGTTGCTTTAAGCCTTCCAGTTTGTGGTAATCTGTTATGACAGCCCTCAGGAATGGATATATTGTGTTGTGGTTCTGTTGAAGAATGTTCTGTGTGCAGGAAAGACACACTAAAGTATTTGGCAGTGATGGGCATCATAGCAGCAACCTAACCTCATACTTAAAAACCCTCATTTTTTCTGGAACTGTACTTGAACCTTTATTGTACTTTTGAGATTGTTTCAAAATTTTTTCTTTGTTAAAATTTAAAAAAAAACACCTTCTAGAGCACTTGACAGATCGTGGAGGCTAGCAGGCTGGCAACTCCTGAGAAAATCTCAAGGTGCCCTGGAGGTGACACAGATTCTGAAAGATACGGGAATTCAGAGCATGAATAATAAAGAGTCATAAGTCAGATGTTGGCGTCTGCCTTCCAGTGTGTGCCTCTAATTCTGGATGAAGCAAAATTTCATTCAAGCCCTCTTAAGAAAACTACTCTTGGGGCAGATGGTATGAGACTAGAAATCCAGTCTTGTGGAGACTGGTCTCTTCCCCAGGGTATTCTTCGCTGGGTATTTCTTATGGTAGGCAGTTCACCATGGAGTTTCAACATTCCCAGGGCTATCTTCTCAAGGTGTTTGTGCATCACATGGTGTTTCTCTCTCTTGAGTCAGAGGGCAGATTTGTTTATTGACCAGGAGAGCCTAGATAGAAAAACCCCAGAGGCATTCCAAGATAGAGAATTTCCCTCTCCTAGGAAAGATTTGCTTATATTCCAGGATAATAAAGATAGAATCTCTTTCCAGAAAGGAGGATGGGCAGGTTGGTTAGCAGTCCATCATAAGACTGAGGGATTCCTGCACTCAGCATTTCTCAGCTGTCACACGAACTTGTGTGTGTGTTATCTCCCTGGGTCTGCGCTACATTGCCTCCCTGGGGACTCAGGAGGCAAGGGGAGCTGATGTAAAGCATGAATTTTATGTTTCTGATGGGAAGTGAGGAATAAGCTTTTTAAATCCAGCTGGGCTTACTTCCTTCTCAGCCAAACCTATGGAAGTTCAGAATGAGGTAAAACCGGTCCATGGTTTTAAAAGTCAGAATAGTGGTGGCTCATGCAAGGGTTAGTGACCAGATGGGCATTTAGAAGCTTCTGAAGAAGTGGTTTTTTAAAAAAAGAAGAAGAAGAAGAAGAAAATTTTTTTTAAATTTTTATTTATTTACTTTTTTTTTTTTTTTGACTGCACAGGGTCTTCGTTGCTGCATGCAGGCTTTCTCTAGCTGCAGTGAGTGGCGGCTACTCTCCAGTTGCGGTGTGCAGGCGTCTCGTTGTAGTGGCTTCTCTTGTTGCAGACCACAGGGTCAGCAGTTGTGGCTCCTGGGCTCCAGAACACAGGCTCAGTACTTGTGGCATGCGGGCTTAGTTGCCCTGTGCCAAGTGGGCTCCTACCAGACTGGGGATCAAACCAGTGTCTCCTGCATTACAAGGCGGATTCTTTATCCCTGGACCACCAGGGAAGCCCTGAGCTCTCTTTCTTCGTCTGCCCAGGTGGTTCACTAAATGAAAATTCATTAGGATGTACACATATGATTTCTCTGTGTTTATAATAGTTGCATTACCATTTTTACATTAAGGAAAGGGGCCCTTTGAACTTGACAGCATTGAGAATTACTGCTGTAGGTTAGCTAACCTCTGGCTACTTCCCTAATTACATATTCAACTATATTTTTTTCCTCCTCAAATGCCTACCTAATGCAGCTACCCCAGCCTTCCTCAGATATGCCAAACTCTTTCTCATATAAGAAGATATTTGTACTTGACGTTATCCCTGCCAGAACCACTCTCCTATTTCCATAGCTAATTCCCTTGCTTCGACATTATGGCACCTCCACAGGGAAGACTTCCTGGGCCACTTTATTTAAAATAGTGTTAGTTGTTCAGTCGTGTCTGACTCTTTACAACCCCATGGACTGTACGCTGCCAGGCTCCTCCGTCCATGAGATTTCCCAGGCAAGAATACTAGAGTGGGTTTGTGTTGCTATTTCCTTCTCCAGGGATTGAACTCACATCTCCTACTTCTCCTCCATTGCAGGCAGATTCTTTACCTCTGAGTCACCTGGGAAGCCCCATGTAGTACTGTAACGCATATTTATTGAGAAAAATCCACATTTAATTGGATCCTCGAAGTTCAAAGCCACATTGAAGTTTAAACCCAAGCGAGAGTCAAATTGTAGATATGTTTAAAAATCCCACGTATGATTTTCTTCCTTTCAATTGGTGGGTTTAGCCCACTGACATTAATTATGGTTAATAGACCTATTTTATGTTTTCTATTTTTCATACTTCTTTTTTACATATTTTTCTTCTTTCCTGCATTTCACTGGATTCAGAAAAATTTTGTGCTGAATTTGAAAGTTATATTCTGATTTTTATTTCCCAGCTTTCTTTCCCAGCAACTAGGTGTGATCATGTAAGCCAATAGAATATAAGAAGTGTGGAACTTTCAGGGAAAAAAATTGTCCAAAAGAAGAAGATAATCCTTTTTCTCTTTGTTTCTTCCTGTAACTGCCCTAAAATGAGGGCAAAGAGTGAGACACAACTGAACAACTAACACTATTTTAAATAAAGTGGCCCAGGAAGTCTTCCCTGTGGACTATGAGACCATGAAGTGATCTTGCGTATGGCAGAACTAGATGAAGTGCAGAAAGTTAAGAGTCCCGACAGCCTACCAGACAAACTTTTTTACTTGAAAAAGAAAAGAAAACTTTAAAAGTCACTATTATTTAAAACAATTTTTAAAATTTTTTTTTTTTTTTTTTTGGTCACATGCAGCTGGACCTAATGGGCACTGCTCATTTCCAAAAATGGCTCCCTTGATTATAATTCTCCAGCCTACAGGGTGAAGGTATCTCTCTTACTCTAGACCCAATTCGTGGCACTTGGCCTCCCCTTCCAGATTTCCTCTACTCGAACTCCCAGGCACAGCTTTTGAGGTTTTCCTCAAAAGTAGACCCCAAGACAAAGACTTGACTGTAAGTAATTTATCAGTAGTTCGGATCCCAGGAAAGTGAGAAGGTGGGGAAATTAAGAAAGAAGAAGGAAAAGTATGAGAGCTATTGAAGCCGCCACTGTGGTCAGTGGCGAGAGATAGGACACTGGAGTGTTTATCCACCAGATTCCCTCCCCCACTGGCTGGCAGTCATCCCAATGGGTTCTAACTCTACTGCAGCCTCCCCCACACAGAGATTTCCACGGCAGCAGTTCTGAAGGGGGCTGCATGGGGCTGAGGCGAGAGGCTGTCCCCGAGAGGTGAGTCTGAGCGTGCATAGATCTGCAGTCAGAAGAGGACCAGCGGATGGTGACACTGGACACCAGCAGTATCTGCTGTACTTGCCACGGAGTTTTCACAGTTTTTAGGTAAGGGTCTAAGATCTATCAGCTTCTCTCTTGTTTCTGTGGCAGCTGTAGGGCTGCGTTCAGGAGATGAAGTCAATATAGCCTATGCTACTTTAATCTTGAACCAACCACCTAATTTTGAAACTCATTTCATCCTGAACTTCTTCACAATGTAATTTCCTATCCCTTTAATTGCTTTTTGCAATGAATTCCTCTTCTATCTCCCAATCCTTAAATCCAGGGAGTCCTCCAGTTTACATCCATTCTGGCTTTTCTGTTTGTTTGTTTGTTTGTTTAATATAGTCCCAGGTGGTGCTAGTGGTAAAGAACCTGCCTGCCAATGCAGGTAGATGTAAGAGACAGGGGTTTGATCCCTGGGTCAGGAAGATCCCCTGGAGGAGGGCATGGCAACCCACTGCAGTATTCTTGCCTGGAGAATCCCATGGACAGAGGGGCCTGGCGGGCTATAGTCCACAGGGTGGCACAGAGTCGGACACGACTGAAGTTACTTAGCACGCTTAATGTACTATCTCATGGGGTGAAGGGATAGTTAGGGACTTTGGGAAGGTCAGGTTCACACTGCTATACTTAAAGTGGATGACCAACAAAAACTTACGGTGTAGCACATGGAACTCTCCTCAATGTTATGTGGCAGCCTGGATAGGAGCAGGGTTTGGGGGAGAAGGGATGCATGTATGTGTATGGCTGAGTCCCTTTAGTGTTGACCTGAAATCATCACAGCATTGTTAATTGGCTATACCCCAATACAAGATGTTTTTGGTGTTAAAAGCATACATAAAAATAAAATTTTAAAAATATATATACTATCTCACTAAACTACCTCATTAAGATAACTTATTGTAATATCTTAATTACCATCTCTAAGAAATGACACTTAGATCTTTGTTTCCAGTCCAGATTTCTCTCTTGACCTGCTACTCCAAATTTATCATGATCAAATATATCTTCACACAGATATAATCAAATCTAACATGTTTTTAAAAAAAACTCATTATCTTTCTACATTTTAATATTCTGTATCTCAATGAATGGCATCTTCACCTAACTTCATCCAAGCTAGAAATGTCAACATCTTTGACTACTTTTTCTTCCTCATTCTTTGTAGTTAATCACTTGCAAAATGTGGTGGATCTTGCTTCATCTTTCAAGCCTACCATCTCCTTCCTATTTCCCACAGTTATTACCTCTTATAATCTCTTGTCTGAACTTTAAATACACACACACACACACACACACACACACCAAAAAATGTGTTCTTGCTTTTAGTTTCTTCCTTTGCCAAACAAACTTTGGTCATATCAGTTATACCAGCATACAGTTGAGTAAAGACGTTTTACAAGGTTTGTTATGAAAGTCCCAGTCTTTCCTCCAAAACTCCCAATTTCCTGCTTCACAGAGGCAACCTCTTTCAACACTTTGGATGGTCTCTTGTTTTTTACTTCCTTTCTTTAAATAACATGCTTATAGTGTTACTTCTTGATATTTAAGTTTTAAACAATATCCAATGTTTCCTGATTACAGATGATAGAGATTAAGTTTTCCTTCACACACACACACACCACCCCCACTATACATCCTTTCATCTTCCCTAAATACAGCAGTAATAATGTAATTTTTAATTAGATCAGTGTTTCCATGATTATAGTTACATAAGCACTGTTTATAGTTGAGGCATGTGTGTACTATGATTACACATTTCTACACAATATTTTTCCTGGTGTTAATAATGATCTAGCTTCTCCCCCACCACCCCCTTTGCTTAGGTTTCTTTGTATTTATTACTAGTTCATTATCACTCCTCCTAACTGATAAATCTGCTCAAACACATAGGTAGTCCATCCACCAGTTTCATCTTTTTGAGGATATCTCTTGTTTTTTTTAATTGACGTATAGCTGATTTATAATATTTTATTAGTTTCTCATGTACAGCGTAGCAATTCAGTAGTTTTACAGATTATACTTTGTTAAAAGTTATTATAGGATAATAGCTATAATTCCCAATGGTATACAATATATCTTTGTTGCTTATTTTAGACATAGTAGCTTGTACCTCTTAATCCCACACTCCTAATTTCCCCCTTCCCCCTTCCACCCCCCGCCTTTGGTTAAGCACTAGTTTGTCTTTTTTATCAGGTCTGTTTCTGTGGAAAATCGCTTCTGACTTGCTCCAGTTTGGAGAGGTTGGTTGCTAGCCTGTCTTGATGTATGGTCGTCATCCTGAGATTCTGCTTTACTATCACCCTGGCCATTTCCTTCACTGCTTCTGATGGTGGATTTTTGTTAGCTGATTCCTTTATCTTTTGCTCCTTTGGTTTACTCCCTGAGTTCTGATGGAATTCATCTTTTAAAGCTTCCTGAGAAAAAGAGCAAGGTAGGAAAATTTTCAACACCTTGTACATCTGAAATGACTTATTTTACCCTCACTCTTGATTGACAGTTTCTTGGTATAGAATTGTAGATTGAAATTGTTTTACCTGGGAATTTTGAAGGCATTGCTCCAAAGCCTTCTGACATCCCATGTTGTTGTTGAAAAGTATCATGCCATTGAGATTTTTGATTATTTGCACAAATTTGTTTTCTTTTTTCTCTCATTGGAAGTTTCAAAGGAGCTTTCTTTGAACCCACTGTTTTGAAATTTCACAATAATGTCCTCTACAGTGAATCTATTTCCATTCATTGTTCTGGTATTTAGTGGACCCTCTCAATCCAGAGACAAATGTCTTTCAAATATGTAAAATTATATCAAATTATTAATATAGTCAATTATTTCTTCCCTCTATGCTTTCCACTTATTCAGATGTTGGATCCATTGGACTGACCTTCTAATTTAAAAAACAAATTTCCCTGCTTTTTTCCATTCTTTTTTTTGCTCTAGTCTAAGCTTGTTAAGCTTTTTTCAAGCTTAATTTCTACCCTTTTTATGTTGTTTTTAAAAAATTTCTATCTTAGTCTTGATTTCTAAGAGTCTTTTTTTTGTTCCCTAAATGCTTTTTTTTTTAAATAGCATACCGTTCTTATTTTATACATGCAATATTAAGGAGGATATTAAAATAGTTCTTTTATGGAAGTCTTCTCCCCATCTTTCCCTGTCTATTTAATGTAAGCAACTCCGTTTCTTCCAAGTTTTCTTTTTGGTCCTGGTTTTCCTTTGGGCTCTAACTTGAATATTACAAGCTCTCCTAGAATTGTTGATGATCCTAGACTGTGTGTTCCTATTTAAGAGAGGTGCACGAAGAATCTGACTGAAGCTCTGAGCATGTGGGCAGAGCTTGTCAACTGGGGGCTGTAGTGTAAAGTTGTCTGGGTTTCCTCTGCAGGATCACTGGGTCTGTTCTCTTGGACGAAACAGATTCTCCAGAAAGGACCTTTCTACCTTCTACCTGGAGGGATCAGCCTGATGACTATATTTTGAGCCAAGAGGATGATGGTTGGGAACATGTGTCTTGATATTCACAAGGTTTATTTTCACTTTATCCTCCTTTTTCTTTTTTTCTTCTCTCAGTATGGAGCCCCTCCCTTTCAAGGAAGAAGTCTCTCATGTTATTTCAGGGTGGGAAAGGGGCAGTCAGGCAGGCTTGTGGAGTGGAGGTGCATCTATCCAATTCTAAATCAGCTTTCAAGCCATCCTGTTATTTTCAGTCCCACTTTTGCCTCTACTTCCAGAGGTACTTAATGTTACCATTTCCTGAGCCATTGAGAGGTTCTGTGAATGTATTAACACATCACTTTGGTTCATGTTTTTTACCTTGGGATTCAGCTTTCTTATGTCAGTCATATCAGTTATGGCCTTAACAGCTACTTTCCAGTTCTCAAATTTTTATTGCTATCTCAAATGTATTTGTACTATTTGGGTTTGTGAAAAAAAAAAAAAAAATCCCTCTACTATAATTTTAGTGACATTTGGGAAGGGAATGTCCAGAATTTTGGAAGAAGATGTCCTCCAACTCCATTTCTTCAACTCCATTCCAATTGAGTTTCAATTTTATAGATTTTTGTGCGTGTGTCCTTGCTGATTAAACTTCATTCATAAAAGAACTTAACAAATTTATTCACCCCGAGAAAGTGTAATGAATTAGAGTTTAATGTATTATCTCTTCCCAAAGTGTTTTAATTTAAGCAGGGACTAAATTTTTTATTTGCCTTAAGTCAAAGGAATAAAGAAATAAGAGTTTTAACTTTTTTTTTTTGGCTGTTCTGGGTCTTTGTTGCAGTGTGCAGGCTCCTCTAGTTGGCATGCCGGTATAGCTGCCCTGCAGCATGTGGGATCTTAGTTCCTTGACCAGGGATGGAACCCCTGTCCCCTGCATTGGAAGGCAGGATGCTTAACCACTGGACCACCAGAGAAGTCCCTAAAGTTCTAATTGAGTAATTCCAGGCACCCATATCTAAGTGTTTTGGAGACCCAGAGAAGCCTTTGTTATGCTTTCTTAAATCATAAGCTACTCTGCTGAGGTAGGTCCAGTTCTGTCCACGAATAAAGGTTTGTGATAATGTTAGTGTCATTCTAGGATAAGAATAAGTAAGACTATCTGCTCAGTTATAGTTCTATCCCACTTGCATGCTGTGGAACCTAGATATCAAATAGATGAATCGTCATCATAAATACTGATACTAATCTAGAGCAAAACATACACATTTTATTGTACTGACAATAAGTATACAAAGACAGGCATCTTCAAATACAAACAACTCTAAGTAGGCCTGCTTTAAATAGACCTCTTCATACAATTAGTGGTTGGGAGGTATTATGAAAATACAAAATACCATATAAATGTATGACAATCAGGTCAGGAAAATAATTATAGTTAATAATGTGACTAACCATCTTAACTCTTGAGTAATAATAATAATAATAAACAGCATGTACTCTTGGTTGAAGAAGACACAATTAGCTTGAATTTGATAAGGAGCATGTTGTGATTTTCAGCAAATGACAGAATTTGCCTCCAGCATTCTGGAGGCTACTGTACAGGGAATTAAGGTCAAATTTCCCTGATATCCAAGGACAGAGGTAAAAAAACAGGGGAGAAAAGAAGACAAGACTAGTAAAAGTCTCCTTAAGTCTTGATTTTGATTTCTGGCCCTATTATTTTGTTAAATACTACTATTACTAATAGTGAAAAAGAGTGAAAAAGTTGGCTTAAAACTCAACATTCAGAAAACTAAGATCACAACATCTGGTCCCATCACTTCATGGAAAATAGACGGGGAAACAGTGGAAACAGTGACAGACTTTATTTTTGGGGGGCTCCAAAATCACTGCAGATGGTGACTGCAGCCATGAAATTAAAAGACACTTACTCCCTGGAAGAAAAGCTATGACCAACCTAGACAGCATATTAAAAAGCAGAGACATTACTTTGTCAACAAAGGTCCGTCTATCAAAGCTATGGTTTTTTCCAGTAGTCGTGTATGGATGTGAGAATTGGACTATAAAGAAAGTTGAGTACCGAAGAATTGAGGCTTTCGAACTGTGGTGTTGGAGAAGACTCTTGAGAGTCCCTTGGACTGCAAGGAGATCCAACCGGTCCATCCTAAAGGAAAACAGTCTTGAATATGCATTGGAAGGGCTGATGCTGAAGCTGAAACTCGAATACTTTAGCCACCTGATGTGAAGAACTGACTCATTTGAAAAGACCCTGATGCTGGAAAGATTGAAGGCCGGAGGAGAAGAGGACAACAGAGGATGAGATGGTTGGATGGCATCACCAACTCAGTGGACATGAGTTTGAGTAAACTCCAGGAGTTGGTGATGGACAGGGAGGCCTGGTGTGCTGCAGTCCATGGGGTTGCAAAGAGTCAGACAGGACTGAGTGACTGAACTGAACTATTACTAATAACAACAATAATAACAAATATCCGTGCATTGCTTACTGTAAACTGGGCATGTTAAACTACTTTATGTATATTAAGAAATTTTCATACAACCTCATGAAGGTAGGTATTACCACACCGCCTCACCCTTCATCCTGAATTTTACAGATGAGTAAACCAAAGCACAAAGAGGTTAAACAAGGTGCCGCAGTGAGTGGCAGAACTGAGATTATAAATCTAGCCTACCCAGTTCCAGAGACTGGCCCTAAATTCCATTCTGCACTGCTGCTATCTTTTCTGCCTTTCCTGTGCTCAACTAATTCAATTATAAATACATATTTTCAGCATGGGCTGTCCAACACTGACTCCACCCTCATCAAGAATTTAATGGTCCTTTTGATAAAATGCCAACCCTAGCAAAAACAAAGTTCTCCAGGATATGAACATTTTCATAATTTGTGTCAATGCAACCTAAACTTTACCATCCCGAGTCGTATTTCTTTAAGGTTTGCAGAATATACTGTTGCATACTATTTTAAAGAAGGCTCCATCCAAGTGCTTACATTGTAGCTCCACTTATCTGTCCTCTGCACTTCCTGGAATCCCTTTCGAGTCTTTTCCCTCATTGATGTTTCCCAGAATCAAGTGAGAACTGAATAGAAAATGCTATACTGAATGCATTTTCTATCAAATGTTCCAAATAACCGAATCATCTTCCCATTCGTCAATCTAGGGCTTCCTGTTTTAATGTTGAATAAATAAATAACAACAACAATAATAATAAAGTTTTACGGTTAGCAAAGCCATTTCATCTGCTTTCGCTGATTTGTTCTCATTCTCAGCATCTAAACCCACCGTCCCTGTTTGCCTTAGGAGTCTTGTGCTTTTTCTTGCCGGTCTTGCAAATCTGCCTTTAAAAGACGAACCTCTGAATTTTATATACATAGATGGCTTCATTTTCCTACAAAACTGGCATTTACTTCCACTGGAGAAACAAGTCGCAGTGAGAACAGCTGTATTTTTAAAATGTAAGCATGACAGTGTGCCGGCGGGAGACGGTGGCGGCGGCGCCCAGGCCGGACTCCGGGCCCCAGGCGGGCCGGGGCCTCTGGGTGCTTCTCCCGCCCCCGCGGCGTCCGGCCGCCCAGCCGCAGGGTCGGCCTGGCCTGGCGGGGGCCTCCCCGGGCCGCGGCGGCGCCCCCTGCAGGCTGCGGCGGGCAGAGCGGGCGGAAGGAACCCGAGCCGAGCTGCCACCGTGTCCGAGCCGGAGCCGGAGCCGGAGCCACCGCCGCCGGAGCGTCGCGGGGCCCAGAGTCCGCGCGGAACGCCCTCCTCGTCGCCCGCCACGTCGCCGCGCCCGCCGGAGCCGCCGCGCCGCCCGCGCACACCTGAAGCGGCCGGGCCGGGCCCGCCTCGGCCCTCTGCTCGTCCTCCCCGCCCCGCACCGGCCTTCACTCTGGAGCGGCCCCGGCAGCCGCAGCAGGGGCGGCGGCGGCGGATCGAGGAGCTCTCCAGGTCGTCCCGGGAGAGGCTGCTGCAGTCCCGGGACAGGATGTTCTCCAAGTTCACCTCCATTCTGCAGCACGCCGTGGAGGCGGTAAGGCCGCGGGGCTGCGGGCGCACGACAGGCCGGGGATGGCGGCGGCCTACGCTCCCCGCCGCCGGCCCCGGGCAGAGAGAGACTGGCGGCCTCGGCCCGGCGGCCCTCGGCGTCCCCGGCCCCGCGGAGGGGCCAGGCCCGCGGCGGGCGCGGCGCGGTCGTCGGGGCGCCGGGGGCCGCAGGCCTGGCTCTGAGCGGACCCCCTGCTCTCCTTCCTGCTCTGAGCCGGCGTGGAGCCCTTTCCCTCGCTCTAAGAGGGCAAGCGGGAGTCCCCGGGCGGACCGAGCCCTCTCGGCCCGGATTGGGGGTCGTCCGAGTCCTCTGATGGGGCCAGGGGAGTCGGGGAGCACCTGGCAGGGTCTTGGGGCGCTCCCCCGGACTCCCTGACCGTTAACCTTCTCCGCAAAAAAGTAGTCGGCGTTGCCCGAGACAAAAGAAACGGCCTAACGCTATTTGGGTTCGTTTTGTTTTGTTTGGGGTGGGGGGGGGGGCAGGACGGGGTGCTCTGGCCGGGGGGCGCGGCTCTGGCAGGGAGGCAGCCCACCCGACCCGGTTTCGTAATCTATCTAGCTTTTGCTCGTGCAGGCCCGGCGACCGAACTCAGCTGCATCTTGATCGGTGTGAAATGCTTTTGGAAGGTCTGATCGAGTGTGCTTTAGACAGTTTCCAAGCCCTCACTCAGCACCAGGACCATCTGTTTCCTTTCTTCTCTTCCTTTCCTGGACGCTCTTCGTCTTTCCTGCAACTGCACCCCGCTTTGAGGATTTCAGACACCAGCATAGGGAGACAGCACTCAAATCTAACTGTACCAAAAGAGAAGTAACTCCTAAGAACATGTCTTCCTGCTGATTCAGTGATAAGGGGTCGCGTTGCTTTACCTCGGTTGTTTTACTTTAGGCTGGCAGAATTGCCCAAATCGAAAAAGGCACCCTATCAAGTTCATAGCAAGTGCAGTTTTGCTAGACGTGCTACTTGGCTAGTTTTAAAAATGTCGTTCTTTTTCTGTGTTCAGTTTTTGGGTGACATAGCACATTCAGAGCTACATAACTTTAAGGGCGGAAAAGACACAATTGCAATAGAACAGTTTTTATGGCCAGATAAAAATAAAATGGATTTTTAAAACTCAGTACTGGAAAACTTTTGTACAGTTCTTAAGTGCTGTGTGGGAAATGTTTAAGAGTCGTTTTAGATCTGCTACAGGTTCTTGAGAAAAGGAATGTATCAAATCAGGCAAGACAGGGTTTTTCATGAATGAAGAGCAGTATTACTCTTGAGGGAGATGACAGTCTTAGGCTTTCAGGCAACTTTTAATTTTTCTTTCTTGCTTATACACCAGCTAGAGCACCTTACTTTTAGAATTAAATTAAAATATATAAAAAACAGTGATATTTACATTTTATATTATTCCTTAACTAAAAATATCAAGAGTCATTTACTTTTTTGACACTGAATACAGCTTCATACTGAGATAATTTGGAATAAGAATTTATTATATCATTTATATTCTATACTAATTCAGGTTGATATTTACAGAAATAAGTACTTAGAAAAAGAAAGATGGCTTTCAGTGCTCTCCCAGTGAAGACTCATTTTTGTCCTAAGGCCTGTGTTTTCTGTCTGCATTATCTTCTTATAATTGTGTATGTTACCATCTCCCAAATTATCCATGTAAATTGTCTGACTCTGCCTCTGTAATATCCAGGTTGTCTGCTTTGCTGAGGTTAGTGAGAAAAAGAGTGGATTATATTCACCTGCCCCTGCGAGTTAATACACTGCATTTAGAAAAGTAATGTTTTTTTTATTTACTTAGCATTAATGTTTTCAATTATGATACTTACCAGTTTACCTTGATAGGCAGTTAAATGTGATGAAAATTTTTTGGTGTACTTTTTTTTTCCTTTTCCCTTTTCCCATTCTCTTGGAAATGAAACCATATGTAATGCTGAATAAGCCATCTTTGTGTTATTTGAAGAATATCTTTTTTTTCCCTAGCCCAAGATTGGTTTCCATTTATTCAGTTCTGTTTCTTTATTTGCTTGACTTTTTTTCTATGGCCTAATCTTACCATTCCTCAGTTCATTTCATTAGCTTTTCTCTATCCTACTTTTAATTTGCATGCCCAATTAGCATTTTCTGATATAGTAATTGCAATTATGATTATCAGGGTTCCACAGAGAAGGGAGATAATCCTGTAGACAGATGCTGACTTGACGTTTTTTCAGTTGTGTCATTGTATGAATCTCTATAATGTTTTCTCAACCATTTTGGTATTATTATTTCCTAGGTTTTTTGATTCAATTGGATCCACCTTCAAATGTGTTTTTTAGGGTCAACCAGATACATATTCATTTAAATACGGTTTAGGTGTAGAGTTTTCCTTATTGTTTAATTAATGGTTTCTTCTCACTTCCTGTTAACTACTTAAAAGGATGAAATAACTAAGATATTTTCAAAGATCAGTACTTGAAGATGTGTTATTAATCTGGTAGGCCACATTTTGAGTTTAGGAGAGAAATTCACACCTTGAGCAAAAACAAAAACTGTAATGTAACTCTTGCCTCCTTTTTCAGAAATGACAATTTTCCTTCTGTATAGAAATGACTGGCTAGTAAGAGTCAGGAAATTAGTTAGTTGCCACAAGTCTGAAATCAGGCCTCTCATGTAGTTAGTTCTGAGGTGGATCATTTTAGCCCAGCTTCTCCAAAGGATAAATAAAACACCTTCCATTAGTACAACTCAGTATTTGTTGAGGGCCTTAGTCTGTGTGAGGTAGTCTGCCAGGGACTGATATCCTGTAATTCCAGTCAGTTCCATCCTTGAAGGCAGATTTATTCCAGGAGGATAAAAGGGCAGTGTCAGGAAAGAATGTTTTATGTCTTAATTAGTTAATTCAAGGTAAGTCATCTTTCAGAATTTGGATGCATTATTATTTTCTTGTAAAATTATAGTTAAGATTTAATGATGATTGTTGAGACTAGCAATTCCTTAAAAATCTACTCTGCAGTAGGAATTAAAATGTCAAATGAAACGTAGGTAGTGTTTTCTTAAGCGTATTCTTTTCCGACAGGTGCTCTTTAACTATCATCCTTTAGTCATGCGGCATACATTTTAGGAGCTCATCAAGAAAGCATAGTGTGAGTTCACGGTGAGGCTGCATTGATACGCAAAACAGATGCACAGCCATGCACAAGCTTGTGACCTGGCCCCTAGAGCCAGACAGAGCTTGCCTAGGCTTGCCTCTGCCCCCTGCTTCTTCACTGGACAACTCACTTAGTCTTTGTATGTTTCAGTTCCTCATTTTTGTTGTTCAGCGAGTCCTGTCCTACTCTTTGTGATCCCGTGGGCTGCAGCACAGCTGGCTTCCCTCATAGTAAAATGGAAGTAATTAGACCTATTTGATAGAATTATGAAAACTAGAATGACAAGTACTTAATGCAGTGCCTGGCACATAGTAAGTGCTTAATAAATGTTAAACATTATTGTTATTATTTGGATAATTGTTCTGTTAATGAGTTCTGTAGGAGGAGGGGAGCAAGCACTTAGGATTGGAAGGCTCCCTGGAGGAAGAGAGACTTGAGCCGGCCTTACTGAGGCAGAGGAGATAGGAGAGGGGGGCGTCAGAAAACTGCCTGGAGGAAGAAGCAGTTTAAAAGAGCTGGGCATGGAATGTTGATGATACCTGTGAGGCTGCAGGCATGCCTCTGAGAACCCTCGTTCTCATCTGAGTTATCAGTTAGGTAGGTCCTTTTGTGTGGTAGGTATTTTGGGGAAACACCTCCAGGTTTTTAATTACCAGTATTGCAGGTCAGTGAATGGCTCTAAGTCTTGACAAGAGTTTGTTTGGGAAAAGTCGGAATTTATTGTGAGAATTTAAGACCACATGTGAGTGTAAGCTTTGGCACCGTGCCTGGCACATAAAAGTGAAAGAAAAGTGAAGTCGCTCAGTCGTGTCTGACTCTTTGCAACCCCGTGGACTGTAGCCTACCAGGCTCCTAGGTCCATGGAATTTTCCAGGCAAGAGTACTGGAGTGGGTTGCCATACCCTTCTCCAGGGGATCTTCCCGCCCCAGGGATCGAACTCGGGTCTCCCGAATTGCAGGCAGGCGCTTTACCCTCTGAGCCCCCCAGGGAAGCCCTGGCACATAACTACTCATAAATGGCAGCAGCTGCCCCGTGTTCACTCAGTCAGCGTTACTCGGCGCTTACTATGTGCCATCCCTGACTTGGAAACTGGGGGAACTCGCTGAGTTCACAGTCTAGTGGAGGAGATGGCTAACTCAACAGTCACCGACACGGGCTCAGGGCTGGGGGAGAGGGAGCCGGCAGCCAGGGAGACGGGGCTGCAAGCCTGTGCGGAAAGGACTGTGCCCTTGGCAGGAAATCTGGCCAGACTTCTCCAGGAAAGTGATAGACCCTGGAAATTCCCTTGGAAAAACTAAACAAAGCATAATATTTACACTTCAGAAACTCAGTACATTTTTTTTGAAACACCAAATTTCACTTGGGTTTGTCCCAACTGTTAATACAGAATTAATTGATTAATAACACTTAATACTGCATAAAGCTAGTGTGTTAAAAGGTCTATAACACAAGAGAAATTCTATGTATTTTGAGGAAGATTCTACAAATAAGTAGCTGATTAAAACTGACTTTTTAATCTAAAAGTTTCAGGAAGATTATTTTCCCAAATTAATTCTTTCTTTCTTCTTTCTCTGATTTTTTTCTCAGTCTCCCACGAGTTTTCTCTTTCCATGTTCCTGAAGTATAGTAACCCCAAAGATTTTTAACTCCATTGTTAAGGATCTTAAAGTCTTTAAAATTCTTTCATAGCCTTCTATTTGGAAATGAGATGACTATTTAACATTCTCTTAATGCAGTACTATTCAGAGTGGTGTGAATAGGCACGTATGAAAAAGCTGGCAGAAGATGTTGATGATTGCAGAAAAATTTTCAGGTCCATTTGTTTCCTGATTACATTTCATCTTCTGGATTGAAATACTTAGGATATCTTGACCAATGTTTATAATTTACTCAGTAGTTTGGAAATTGTTTTGAAAGGTTTTGAACTTTGAGGTCTTTATGGGAGAATCAATCAAAATGGAACAAGTTGAAGTTCAGAAGTAACATGACCTCTTAGGTCATCTGTTTAGATGAATCTGAAAATGGAAGATTACACTGCCATGGTTGAGGTTCCCAAAATGGAAACCTATTTGCTATTAACGAAAACTGGGTCAGCTGTACTTTCTGATGAAAATTTATTGACAATGCTAGGACTGGGAGAGCATTCTCTCTCTGTCATTCATTTTAAAGAAAATAAAATATTGTAAAGGTACATCCAAATCTTTTTCTATCCATTTAATACCCATTTAAAATACTTGTAAGTTTGCAATGAGATGGTTGAAGGGATATAATTTTGGCCTTAAAACTTCTGAAGTAAATTTCAAAATCAACTGTGAGACATTTTTGACTTTGTGGAATTTAAATTGGTAGTGTCTTGTTCATGTGGTCATTTTGCTAAAAATATGCACTGCCTAATCTAGGCTTAAAAAGAAAAGATTTACTTCTGTATGTCATTGAAAATAGAGAAAAATTTTAATCTGATTACAGGGTTGACTTTGGTATATGTTTTAGTAGTGGTGATGTGTAACTAGTTACATAGCAGCTTTTTACTGTTTTGCATTTCAAAGTCCTAGGTACAAAGATCCCTGGTTATCAATAATTTCATTTTACTGATACTTTAGTAATAGAATGTTGTGTGTTTTTATTTAACTCTGTTACTTTTGAAGTCATATATAGTTACTACTTTCAGGGAAGGAGGAAAAAACCCAATACTATAATTACTAATAACACTGATAAATGTGTTTTTCCTCTTTCTTAATAAATCATTTTACTTTCTTGGATTTGACATTGTGTTTGTTTCTCCTTGATATTTGACATACAGAATCAGATTAAAGCTCATTCCTTATTGATATGCTGCTTTGCGTTGTTAGTAGAAAAATACAGTTATACTTAATAAGAAACTTTTAATGCCGTTTTCTTAATTGTTGTGGCTTTCTGTTTGTGTTTGTGTAGCTTGCACCTTCTCTTCCTTTACAAGAAGATTTTGTTTACCACTGGAAGGCAATTACCCATTACTATATAGAGACGTCAGGTAAGAAACCATGCTGATATTAATTAAACAGAAAATCTATGAAATATTAAAATACATACAAACTACTCTTCAAAGTTATTTTGCATGAAACTTATCAGCAATTAATTTTAATTCCTCTCATTCAAAAATATATCTGTTGAACACCTACTATGTGTAAGTGTTATTCTGGGCACTGGGCGGTATGCCACTCAGATAGACAAATATATCTGTCCTAACAGAGCTTGTATATTGATGGTTGTTGTTTAGTTGCTAAACTGTGCTTGACTCTTTGCAACTCCATGGACTATAGCCTGCCAGGCTCCACTGTCCATGAATTTTCCAGGCAAGAATACTGGAGTGGGTTGCCATTTCCTTCTCCAGGGGATCTTCATGACCCATGGATGGAACCCTGCGTCTCCTGCATTGACAGGCCGATTCTTTACCAGGGAGCCACTCGGGAAGCCCAGATATATTGATTGTATTAATCACTCTGTCATGTCCGACTCTTGCGACACCACGGTCTGTAGCTTGCCAGGCTCCTCTGTCCATGGGATTCTCCAGACAGGAACACTGCAGTGGGTTGCCAGTCCCTTCTCCAGGGAATACTGATTAGGAGGAAGCAAACAATAGACAGGTACACATACTGTGTCAGACGATGAGTGCTGAGGAGAAAATGAAGCAGGCTGAAAGGGATGGAAGTGTCTGGGGAGTGGGGACAGAGCCATCCGAGACAGCCGGCTCTTTAAGATTAGAGAAATCCTCATTACCCCAGGGGACTTCTGAGCCGAATCCGAAGGAAGGAGGGAGCAAGCCTGGAGGTATCCAAGGGAAGAGGTCCAGGAGAGCACAGAGTGCACAAACCCTGAGGCTGCAGGGTGTAGCGCTTGGCGTGCACCGGGAACCACAGGAAGTGTGGCTGGAGCGAAGTGAACAAGGAGAGAAACGGGAGGAGACGACGTCAACAGGGGAGGGTGCAGGTTCACCCAAGGCCTTCTAAGCTGTTGCGAGGGCTTTGGCTTTTACTCTAAGATGGGGAGCCTTTAAAGGGTTTTGAGCAGAGGTATAACATAATCAGCTTTAAAGAGATCACTTTGGCTTCTGCAAGAAACTTAGATTGCAAGTGTGTAGAGGTGAAGTTGGTAGAACAGTTAGGGGACTGTTGCAATGGTCTGAGCTATGTCGGTGGCTCAGAGCAGGGTGGACATGGTGAGAAGTGATTGTACTCTGGGTATATTTTGAAGAATGTTGTTGATGGATTGAATATTGGGTATGAAAGAAGAAGAATCAAGGATAACTCCAAGTGTTGGGGCTTAGGCAGTTGGAATAATAGAAGGAGCACTCATTGAGAATGGGGAGATTATAGGAGGAGCAGGTTTGTGAGAGCATTTTGGACTTGTTTAGTTTGAGACACTCATTATATGTGCAGCTGGATATTGTCAAGCAGACAGTAAGAAAGAGGGATCTGGGATTTAGGGTGGAGCCATAAGCTAGACATCGTTGAGAGTCATCAACGTGTAAGTAGGATTTAAAGCCATGAACCTGGCTGAGATCACCCAGGGATAGCTACAGACAGATGGAAGAAGAGAAGTATTCAGGAACTCAGCCCTCTTACTCAGGGTTCAGCGATTGGAACAATGAGAGTGATAGCAAGCAAAGGAGATTGTGCTTTTGCCAGTGATGCGCCAGACTGCCAAGAGAGAATGGTGTCCTCGAGCTGGAAGCAGAGAGAAGGATCGGAGTGGCTAATGATGTCAAGCTAAGGAAGACTAGGAATGGGTAATTGGATTCAGCCATGAGGAGCTCATCAGTGGTCTTGATAAGAGCCCTTTTAATAGCAGGGAAGAGAGAGGAGACCTGACTGGAGGAAGTGTAAGAGACAATGGACGGAGAACATATTTGGATAGTATGTGAAGACTGCTGTCTTGAGGAGTGTTAGTGGAAAGGAGAGCTGAGAGACAGATCAACAGCCACAGGGAGAAGTGGCCTTGTGGGGGCAGGGGTTAATTTTTCTTTTTTTAAGATGGAAGGTACTGCCATTTGTACTTCAGTAAGAATGAGCTAGTAGAGAAGGAATGGTGGGCACAAGAGTCATAGGAGATAATTTCTGAGCCTTATCCCCAAGTTGGCAAGTGGGTTATGGGATCCTCGTGCATTAGTGAAGGCTTAGCCTTTGTAGGCTTGTGGACAGCTCATCCATACAATTAAAGCAGAAAGAAAAACATGGGTGTCAACGCAGGAAAGAAGTGGACATGGTGTGGACGTCTTTGGAAGTTATCTTCTTTGTGCTTCAGTCTTTCTTAGTGAATAGGCTGAAGAGTAAATATGGGGAAATGTGAATAAATTAGGTCAAAGTTTGGCAAAATTTTTCTGTAAAGAGTCAGAGGGTAAATATCTTAGGCTTTGTAGGCTATACAGTCTCTGTTGCAATATTCAGTTCTGTTGTTATAGTGCAAAAGCAACCTTCCACAATACATTAAAAGAAGAGCATTCCTTTGTTCCAGTACAGCTTTGTTAAAGCAGATGGCAAGGCTGAGTTTGTTCCATGAGCTGAAGTCTGGCAACCTCTGAAATAGGAAATAGAGTAGTAGCCTTGCTCCATAGCCCTGTGGGCTCCCTTAAGGAATATAGAGGTAAATGCTAGTGGATGTGCAGATTGAGCACATATTTTTTTAATTGAAAGAATACATGAAGAAAAAAAAAAGCATAGTTGATTTGGCAAGCTGGTGGGGTCATAGATAATTCTTTAAAAGTAAGAAATTCCTCGTTTTTATGTAATAAGTGATAATCAAACTATCTATATATGCACCTTTAAGTGTAAAGTGTAATTTTGACCTTAATTTGAATGTTTAGATGGCAGATCTATAGAAAAGTTTTTTGACAGGAGCAATCTTTTCAAAAAATGACTGTTCTTAGCCCTTGTGAGTTTTCCACCCCTCCATAGTCTTAAGAAAATGCTTTAAAGGAAGGCCTGTAAGTTCTTGCATTAAATGATTTTTTTTTTTTTTGCAATCTGTGGCAAAAGCAAGTGTATATATTACAATAAAGTATGGAACAAAAAAGTGGGTCAGGCACAGAGAGAGAAGGAAGAAGGGAGAAAACTAGGAGGCAGTGTCTGACCCTGGGCTTGAAAGGATGAGCAGTAAGTTTTGAGGTAGACAAGGAGGGCAAAGGCATTTCAGCAGATGGACTAGCTTATGCAAAGGCACTGGGGTCTAAACATGGTTTGGGATGGTGAGAGTGGTCAGCAGAAAGTAGATCTTCTGGGGAGCTCGGATTTTAATCCTGTCAAGTTGAACTTATAGTTCATTTATTTCTCAAAAAAAAAAAAAAGGTCTTTTTGACTGTTTTTTCCATAAATATGTGTAATCAAACCATGCTTAAATATTCATTCTTTCCTGGAATGTTTATATAAAATCTGCAGTTAAACAGCTGAAAAACACTTTTAAAAAGTAAATTTCCAAAAAAAAAATTACACACCATCTTTTATTAGCCCTAGGCTACTCATTTTAGAAGAAAATGAAGTGAGACATCATAAGTTAACATTCCTTGAATTCTTACTGTGTGCTAAGGCACTGGGCTTCATACACATTATTTCGTCGAAATCATACAGTAGCACTTCCTGATGTTGATTAGCTCCATTTTACAGATGTTGGTACTGAGGCTTAACTAGTTTGCCCAGGTCACCAGCTAAAAGCAACGGAGCCAAGACTTGAATCCAGGTTGTCCAAGTCCAGGTCTCATGCTCTTAATAACTATCCCATACTCAATCAAATTTGATATGTCCTCCTGGGAAACAAAAGTGACTTTTCTCTTTCCCTTGTTTTCTCCATAAGACTTTAGTATTATGGTTTAGTCTGTGTGTGTATGTATATACACACGTGTGTAAGTGTGCAGACAAAGCTTTGTGTTATCAGATACATAGCATACCAGGATTGTATTGTACAAACTATAGCAGTACTAAGTAAAGAACAGTAGAGACATAAAAAAAACTTGTCATTCCCTAACACACCTTATATTTAAACATTTTATAACAGTAATTTATATGAGTAATTTAACCCTTATATAATAAGTTTAGGTTGGTAAAACCATGTGTTTTTACTATGTTAAAAGTATTCATGAATTTTTACTTTAAAAAAAATCAGTATTTTGTAAGAATTTTCCTGAGAAGCAGCTTTTACTTTGGGAATAGATATCTGCTGATGAGATGTCAGAAATTTTCAGTACGGGGTTTTTCTTTGTGCTCTTCATGTTTTCAGATCTGGAGATGAATTGGGGGCAGTTTGAGTCTTGACTTCCCATTGTTACAAAGCAATGTTCATGCTAAGTCACTTAAGTTGTGTCTGACTCTTTGCAACTCTGTGGACTGTAGCCCACCAGGCTCCTCTGTCCATGGCAAGACTATTGGAGTGGATTGCCATGCCCTTCTCCAGGGGCTCTTCATGACCCAGGGATCAAACCCATGTCTCTTAAGTCTCCTGCATTGGCAGGCAGGTTCCTTACCACTATTGCCACTTTACCACTATTTCCCACTTTGTGGGAAGCCCACAAAGCAATGTAGTAGTGATCAAAACCAAGCCTGTCCTCTCCGCATATGCTACCTTATTCAACTTAACATTGAAGGTCAACCTATTTTTATATAAAGAGACCTAAAGTTTAGAGATGGCAAGAATACACAGAACTATACAAAAAAGATCTTCACCACCCAGATGATCATGATGGTGTGATCACTCACCTAGAGCCAGACATCCTGGAATGTGAAGTCAAATGGGCCTTAGGAAGCATCACTACAAACAAAGCTAGTGGAGGTGATGGAATTCCAGTTGACCTGTTTCAAATCCTAAAAGATGATCCTGTGAAAGTGCTACACTCAATATGTCAGCAAATTTGGAAAACACAGCAGTGGCCACAGGACTGGAAAAGGTTCATTTTCATTCTAATCCCAAAGAAAGGCAATGCCAAAAAATGCTCAAACTACTGCACAGTTGCACTCATCTCACATGTTACTAAAGTAATGCTCAAAATTCTCCAAGCCAGGCTTCAGCAATACATGAACCATGAACTTCCAGATATTCAAGCTGGTTTTAGAAAAGGCAGAGGAACCAGAGATCAAATTGCCAACATCCACTAGATCATCAAAAAAGCAAGAGAGTTCCAGAAAAACATCTATTTCTGCTTTATTGAATATGCCAAAGCCTTTGACTGTATGGTTCACAACAAACTGGAGAATTCTTAGAGATGGGAATACCAGACCACCAGTCCTGCCTCTTGAGAAACCTGTACGCAGGTCAGGAAGCAACAGTTAGAACCGAACATGGAACAACAGACTGGTTCCAAATAGGAAAAGGAGTATGTCAAGGCTGTATATTGTCACCCTGCTTATTTAACTTGCATGCAGAGTACATCATGAGAAACGTTGGGCTGGATGAAGCACAAGCTGGAATCAAGATTTCTGGGAGAAATATCAATAACCTCAGATATGCAGATGACAACAACCCTTATGGCAGAAAGCAAAGAAGAACTAAAGAGCTTCTTGATGAAAGTGAAAGAGGAAAAGTGAAAAAGTTGGTGTAAAGCTCAACATTCAGAAAACTAAGATCATGGCATCCGGTTCCATCACTTCATGGCAAATAGATGGAGAAACAGTGGAAACAGTGGCAGACTTTATTTTGGGGGAGCTCCAAAATCACTGCAGATGGTGACTGCAGTCATGAAATTACAAGACTCTTACTCCTTGGAAGGAAAGTTATGACCCACCTAGACAGCATATTTAAAAACAGAGACATTACTTTGCCAACAAAGGTCATTCTAGTCAAGGCTATGGTTTTTCCAATAGTTATGTATGGATGTGAGAGTTGGACTATAAAGAAAACTGAGTGCTGAAGGATTGATGCTTTTGAACTGTGGTGTTGGAGAAGATTCTTGAGAGTCCCTTGGACTGCAAAGAGATCCAACCAGTCCATCCTAAAGGAGATCAGTCCTGGGTGTTCATTGGAAGGGCTGATGTTGAAGCTGAAACTCCAGTACTTTGGCCACCTGATGCAAAGAACTGACTTACTGGAAAAGACCCTGATACTGGGAAAGATTGAAGGCGGGAGGAGAAGGGGACACAGAGGATGAGATGGTTGGATGGCATCACTGACTCAATGGACATGAGTTTGAGTAAAGTCTGGGAATTGGTGATGGAAATGGAGGCCTGACGTGCTGCAGTCCATGGGGCGCAGAGTTGGACAGAACTGAGTGACTAAACTGAACTGAAAGTTTAGATCTTCTGAACAGGCTAATTGAAATAACATTTTTAAAATTATAAATACATAAAAGTTCTGATGTTATTTGTATTTTTTTCTGATCATGTTTCCATTTCCATACCCCATAAATGGTTCCTTTTCTGAATTATTATGCATGAGTATTAACTTTAGAATATCTTTCAGAATATAGATTGTGTTTGAATAAGATATAAACCTCACCCAAGTGTGAACAATTCAAACTTTTCTCTGAATAAAAACAGGGAAATACAGAGTATTTTAGGTGCAAATGTACAGTTTAAAAATGTTTGAATATTTGATGAATATCTTTTATTGTTTAGATGATAAAGCCCCGGTGACAGATACAAATATTCCATCTCATCTGGAACAGATGTTAGTTATCTTAGTACAAGAAGAAAATGAACGGGAATTTGGAGAGACGGGGCCATGTATGGAATATTTACTTCATCACAAGATCTTGGAAACATTATATACCTTAGGGAAAGCTGATGTAAGTTCCTAATCCACATGATGTTCTTAGGCAAGTACATGTAATATATGTTTTCATGTCTTAGAGATAAAGAAGCTGCCAAGCACTAAATTTAACTGTAGAGGTGTATATTAAGGATGGAAGGATTCAAGTCAGTACATGAAAAAAAAAAGAAAATTGTTTGTCCTGTATGAGTATGACTTTCCATAGAGATAGCAAAGCCCCCAAATCCTCTAGACAACTGGCACTTAGGCTGCTTAGAATTACAGTGTAAACATTTATAAAAATCTACTCAAGTGCAAATGCTCAGAAGCAAAGGAAATGAGAAGGATCCCATTGAATAATGGGTTACAAAAATTATTTTTCATAATCCTGAAAGAAAGAAAATGTCACTGATCATTCTGACATTAACACTTCTGATGAGCAGAACCAATTGAAGTAAGTCTGTTTGGTGAGTCTTCCTCTTTAAAAACAAAGAGGTGATCACCACAGGGCCTCCCCCAGCTCTAAAATTTGGTGCGTCTGTTCTGTGAATTTCTGTAATATATGTGAAAATCAAATAAAAAAGCCTCAAACAGATGTTTAAACACCAAATAGAATTATGAAGTCGTTTTGAAGATGATTTCCTTTTAATTAAGTCTGTAATTCTCCAATTCATTTTTAGGTTAGATTCATTCAGTTTATATTTTCTAGCTAAATATCTACTCACTAGTATCTTCCAATTCATTCCCTTCTTCCCTCATTTTTCCTGTCCTTTGTAGAGAGAGATTATGCAACATTATATTGAGCAAATATTAATCAATTTCTGAGCAAATGTTAGTAATTATACTACTGGGAAATTTATTTTGATATTGGTGATTATAAATATTGTGTTTTATGTGAATAAGGTATTTACTATCTTCACATACTATTGTGCTTAAGATTATAGCTTATGCTATTATGCTACTTCCATATAATGTGTCTATGGTGATGTTTTGGAAATACTTTGTGACTATTTTAAATCTGAGTCAACATAAGCAGGTTAATTTTAGAACATATAACCTTGCTAACTCATACTCTTAATTTACAGCATGCATAATAGTCAGGTTTATCTGCCTTTCAGCAAATATTTAAAACAATTGGCATGTTATCAAAATTTATTTATTAAATATTCATTGCCTATAATGATCATAATGTAAATAATTTTGCAACTAATTTAAAATCACATTGTTAGAATAAATCACAGCCATTTATACATAGGATTCCTTTATTTACACACATGTGTTAGACTTTATTTACTCCTCCATATATATGATGAAAGATTATTGATTACCTGCCATAAATGTAAGTGATAAGATGGTGCCTTTGCCTGGGCCAGGGCCTTTCTTTTACCCTAGCATTTAGAATATTAACAGCTTGGCATTACCTGAACCAAACTCCAGTCACCATGGCATATTGTCACCATGCTGTTTGTGATTACATCAGCCTGTGGTCTCACACACTCTTATAAATTTTATTTATAGAATACCAGTCAGTAATAATTTGATTGCGAATTTTATTTAGACAAAGTCACTAACTGTCTAATTGCATTGATTTTTGAAGGTGTAATATATTCACATACATTGTGTCTGATTTTTTTCAAGCTTTCGAGTAAAAAAGTTTGCATTGTCTGTTTTTTTTCTTGTTTGCTTTTTTCCTGTACCCAGTGTCCTCCAGGAATGAAGCAACAAGTCTTGGTGTTCTATACCAAACTTTTGGGGAAAATCCGGCAGCCGCTGCTTCCACACATTAATGTGCACAGGCCAGTGCAGGTAGTTTGTCCCCTTTACATAAAACTATTTGGTTCACTGCTTTTCGCATAGAAATAATTTTATATGATTTTTCTAAGGGTAAAAATAACTTGCAAAGTAGCAAACGTTGGTACTTGAGCTTTCTTGATGCATGACATTGTATTAAATGCACTTCATGTCTCTATATTTCTTTCTTAAAATTTTATACATTATACATTAATTTTACCATTGACTTACTTCCATGACATCTCAAGAAGTTTATTAAAACCTCACTAATTTTTTAGAGTAACATATTTGAAAAACTTATTACTAGCAGATTTATTTTGATATAGGTGATTGCAAATAGTGTTCTTTCTGAAAAATGCAGTGTATTTGCATTATTTGAAAATTTAAAATATCCTGAAGGTGAATGAATGGCTGTTTAGATGTTTATTTAAAAAAATAGCCTAAGTTTAAAATTTTGTTTTAAATTTTTTGACAGAAGTTAATTCGATTGTGTGGTGAAGTCCTTGCAACGCCAACAGAAAATGAAGAAATTCAGTTTCTCTGCATTGTGTGTGCAAAGCTGAAACAAGATCCCTATTTGGTTAATTTTTTCCTGGAGGTATAGTTTACTTCTTGTCAACCTTCAAAGTATGTGTATATTAAAATTATCATAAGAATTGAATTCTCTAAATAATATTAGAAGGAATTACATTTTGTGAGTAACAGATAGCCTGTTTTACTTCCCCAGAATTATTTTCATTTAAGAGCACTGTTTTATCTTAACCCAAAATCTCCTGAGAAAAACTATCTCGAAGAATGTGACTGAACCGCATGTAGGGAGCAGAAGAGGGGCTGGACAAACACAAAGCTACAGCTTAGGAGCACAAGTTGAAGGGCAAATCTGGAAGAGGGAAGTCACGGGAAGTTTTAAGCTATCATATTTTCAGCCAGGCTTGCTCAAGCGTGGTGTGTGGGTAAGAGTGGCGTGTGCAGATTTGGGCAAGATGCGAAACATCACGAGTCACCTCCCCACCCTGGTGTAGCATTGGGATTGCTCTGCTAATTGGTACTATCTTTTCCTAGCCATGGTCACCAAATTGTGGTTTACTTAAATCAGTTAATATTTGGATTTTATTTCCAGTTTTAAATTAGAAAATAACTCTTCTGTTTTTCCTGCTTTCATTTATTCTTTTTTAGCAGTAGTCATTTAGAAATATATTAGGGAAAATGTTGGGGTTTTTTAGTTTTTTTTAAAAAGGGTTTTTTTTATCTTTTTTTTTTTTTTTTAGATTGAGGTATGTTATACACTGGACAACTCAGTCTCTCTGACTCTCTGAGTTTGACAGACACATACAGTTTTATAACCACCACTACAATCAAGATAGACAGCAGCTCCATCACCTTACCTCATGTCCCTTCCTGGTCATCCTGTTTCTACCTCTGCCCCTAGCAATCACTGGTCTGTTTTCATCCCAAGTTTTCTCTTTTTCAAAAAGTCATAAAAATATAGTCAGCCTTTTGAGTCTGGTCTTTCTTTATTTCACTTCCATGCATTTGAGAGTCTTCTGTGAGTTTGGTCACAGACAGATACTATTTTATACTACTGAGTAGTGTTCTGTTGTATGGATGTACTGCAGTCATTTAGCCATTTGCCAGTTGAGGGATTTATGGGCCAGTTTGAGACAGTTACAAATGAGGCCATCATAAACATTCACAGATATTTTTGTGTGGACTTAGGTTTTCATTTCACTTGGGGAAATACCTAAGAGTAGGATTTCTGGATCATGCAGTAGTAAGTGTATATTTGCAAAACTCTTTCCAAGTGGGTTTATCATTCTGCAGCCCAGGGGCAACGTATGAGAGCTATTGTTCCATGTCCTTGTCAGAGTGGGTATTGTCAAGTTTTTTGCTGTTGTTTTGTTTTTAAAACTTTTAGCTGTTCTAATAGATGGCTTCATTTTTTATTTCATTTTATTGAGTAAGTAAGTTAGGATATTATTCTGCACTGTTATTGGAGGTAGGTAAGCACCTACCTTACCAAGCTGCAAAATTGCATGGATTTAAATTTCTAGGTTAGTGTTAAGGACTATGAATACCTGTTTCTCATGACATATATTTTGAAAATTTGCTTCAAAATGGCTATAATAGCCTTGTGATATAAATATATCAAATATCTTGATTTGGCTCAATGTGAGATTTTTCTTCTCAAAGTTCGTTTTTACATAAGTTTTCTTAGGTAACCTAAATTACTTTAGATGCATAGATTTTTTTTCCATGCTTAAGCTTTAAGGAGATTTTCTCAGAATCTCTGATACTTGTTTCAGAAGTACACAGCCATAGATCAGAAACTGAAAATTTGCAGGCATGTGTATGCCTGCCTGTCTTCAGAGACACGTTTACATGTAGACCTCAGTATAACACCACCCTTTTGAATTAGTGTCATGTCTGCTGTAATCCCGCATTTTTATAACACCTACTTCTTCAAAGCTTGAGGTGGTAGGGGACTCTATTTTCTGAACTGACTAGACTATTCGTGTGCTTTTAATATTAATTTTAATGCTTTTAATGTCAGTTATTACAGTCTCCCTGGCATTAGAGTCATTTATGTGCATTTTATTTTCTCTTCCTGGTCAGTAAGCTCCTTGAGGATAAGGATTCTATTTTATTAATCTTTGGGTCCTCATAGTGTCTCTGGTATCTAGCACAATGCATAATAACTGCTTAATTAACACTTATTGAATGAATGAATCTTTTGAGACATGCAGCTTTATTACTAGTGTGATAGCAATAGAGCTTCCCTTGTGGCTCAGCTGGTAAAGAATTCACCTGCATTGTGGGAGACCTGGGTTCGATCCCTGGGTTGGGAAGATTTCCTGGAGAAGGGAAAGGCTACACTCTCCAGTATTCTGGCATAGAGATTTCCATGGACTGTGTAGTCACAGGGTTGCAAAGAGTCAGGCACAACTGAGCGACTTTCACTTTCACTAGTAATAGAAGTACTTTGCATTTCTCAAGCATATATCCCTTGAAATCTAATCTCTCACTTCATTTACATCAGCCAGTAGATGCATTTGCTAGGAGTTAAATGCAGATGGTAGATAAGTTAGTAACATTCTTTGCTGTAAAGGAGTTGGTGGTCTGGTGATGAAGGAAGACTAATGTTCAAATACTGTAATCTAAGGTAGAGTGAGGCGAGTATCATAAGAAAGATACAGAGTAAATGCCCCTAAAACTTCACAGGATGAAGAGATTACATCTGCCTTCATCATTAGGAGGGAACATGGAAGAGGTCGTCCTTGAAATGAGCCTTGACATGTTTAGATAAGCATGGGTGAGCACAAGTAAAGGAGTGAAGATAGGACAGTCCGTGGTGTGGTTTACATGGTTTAATTACGCTATGTGGTAAGAAAAGGGACCCAGACAGATAGATTAGAGTTGTCAAAGGCTTTGAATTCATGCTTGCTTGCAGAGCTTTTTTAAAATGCAGATCCCTTGGTTTCACCTCCAGACATTTTCATTCTGCGTTTCTATCAAGCCCCACAGAAAACCATGAGCCAGCAGTCCTGAGTTGAGAAACACTAGTTTAGGGAGTGAGTGCTGAAAGTGAAAGTGTTAGTTGCTTAGTCACGTCCGACTCTTCGCGACCCCAGGATTGTTCTTCCTCTTGCCATTCTTATCAGAGATGCTACTCCCAACAACAATATTAACATTTTAGATGGAATAAAATATTTGACATTCATAAAAACTATGATACGCAGTTGACTTCATAGGAAATTGGGAAGTTGTTTGGAGTATTCATTTAGTTCCATAGGATTATTTTCTTCTAATATATGTGCTGTGAGCTCAATTTCTCAATAAGGTTGGTCTGAACTATACTTTTAATAGCAATAAAAGTGATTTATAATATCTATCATGTAATTTTGGAAGTGGAACTTTGATTTTATTCAGTATTTACTGCACTTCTCTGATGAAGCACTCTGATAGGTCCTGCAGAGAAGCTGATTTATGATGAATTCTAAATTGTGTGTGTGATTTGATTTTTTTGCTCTTAGGTTTAAATGGAAAGCAAGAAACCTTTGCCTGGAAACTAATGATTTGCTTCAATTTAGGTTCTTTTTGTGTTTGGCTATGTACCATGTTGGGGGGGGGTCACAATATTTCAAGCAAATCTTTGTTTTTATCCTCAAAAATACTAACAAGAATGTCCTCAGGGTATTGAGTTATATTTACAGAGCAGAGGTATAGGAAAAGCCTTAGAAAAATCATCTTAGAAACTAATTTTAGAAGAAACAGCATTAGGGCTATTTATTTTTAGTAGGCCAGTGATGAGAAAACAATTAACAGCAACTGAAACTTCCTGAATCTTATGTTTTCCTCACTAACATCAGTTGTTTTCGGTAGCAGTCAAGTAGTTATTACTAATATTGTTCATTGTTTACTGTCAGTGTAAAACATTTTGTAGATCCTATTCTGAAGATTATGATAAACGCCTATGCAATTTTAAGACATCTAAAGCACAATTTGTTTAAGTCTGGGTATTTTCATTTGTCATAACACTTTTATCTGTTGTGACAGTGGCCAGATATTGAGTGTTAATTACAGAAAAGCACATTAAAATGTGATTTCTGTTCTATAAGGCTTTTGACGTGAATCTTACGAAGCTTGTATTCCTTTTCAGAACAAGTTTAAATCATTGGCTTCCCAAGGAGGCCCAAATGCAATTTCAGAAGATGTATTAAAAAGTCAAGATTCCTTGTCAACAGATACAGGCCAGTCCTGTCAGCCAGAGGAACTGTTGGGTGCTTCTGGAACGGAGCACACAGACTCAGAAGATGAGCCTTCTCATCAGATGGGTGACCTGTCCACGAGCTTGGAAAATCTCAGTGTCACTGCGCTGCCAGAGGCCACCGTTGTTCGTCCAAACCAGGATTACAACCTAGTGAATTCTTTGTTAAATCTTACTAGAAGTCCTGTGAGTCATCTTTTCTTTCTTCCCCCTAACATAATCACTGTTAAATGCCTAGAGAAAAAAATTCTTTTTTTTTTTTGGCATAAAACGTTAATCCGTTTAAGGTGAATTTGCCAAACAACCTGAGGTATGTCTGATTGAAGCCCTGTAAGGATGCGTGTTCTTCCCCTCAGGATGGCCGAATAGCCGTGAAAGCCTGCGAGGGCTTGATGCTGCTGGTGAGCTTGCCGGAGCCGGCGGCCGCCAGGTGCCTCACGCAGGGCACGTGCCTGTGCGAACTGCTCACCGACAGGCTCGCCGCGCTGTACAGGGCCCTGCCTCCGTCAGTGGACCCCTTGGATATCGAGACAGTGGAAGCGATTAACTGGGGGTAAGAGCCGCCGCTGTTTGTGCTTTCCTATGAACGTGACCTCTTAAACATACACTTTCAAATCCATTTGCATTTTGCAAATTAGACCTTTTCAGGTTTGAAAAATACAACATTGCTAGCCATCATTAAACCAGATTGTTGTTTTGAGGCTTGCTTTATGTTATCAGGAACGAATTGGCGTGGTAACAGTCTAGGTGTCACATAGTTAAGCTATTCTTTCCCTTTGTCTCTTGTGGTGATCAGTTAATACCTTAAGATTGATAACTTTATCTGACTGTATTTAAAAAACAAAAAACTTGTGTGGAACCTCACCTCCCACCTCTCTCACTTGTTTCCCCTGGTGTTAGGGCTACCCTCTTGATTCTCATATGAAAATAGGATTACTGCAGAGCATTTATAAGTTATTAAAAGTGTGAAAGTAGCTCAGTCTTGTCCCGACTCTTTGTGACCCCATGGACTATACAGTCCATGGAATTCTCCAGGCCAGAATACTGGAGTGGGTAGCCTATCGCTTCCCCAGTGGATCTTCCCAACCCAGGAATCGAACCAGGGTCTCCTTGATTGCAGGTGATTCTTCACCCGCTGAGCCACAAGGGAAGCCCATTAAAAGTGTAAAGCAGCATAAATAAAATTACTTGTAACCCCACCACCTCTAAGCAGCCTAACACTTTTGATATCAGAACCTGTTACTCTTTGTGCATTTTTAACCCTTCTTTGGTTTTTACTTGTTTTTTCCCACTCTGTATTCTGTCAACATCTGTAGGCCAGACCCACTTCTTAACTTCACTACTGGGTAGTGTTTTAAGGAAGAAAGAGAAGCAGATCAGTCGTTTCCTTTTGCTGTCCCTCCTTTATGTTCCTTTCCTTTCATCCTAGAGGCTGAGAACTTCCAACTTTCCATTCCTGTTACTCAGTCACATTTAAGGTGGAAACATGAGGAGGTGTCTCAGTGCTTTTTCTGCTGTAGCTCCATTCTCCACTTAATGAGTGAAAATTATTCACAAGTTTTATTTAGAAGGTTTTCTCTTATCTTTGGCTTTCATGTATAAAACCCTCTTCTGATTGCCATCCAGTCTCACCTGCCTAAATGTGTCATCCCATGTGTTCATTCACGGGCCTTCATCTCCCCATATGCACTGAATTGGATTAATGCTTTTGAATAACTCTGTGTTCTTCTGTGTCCTATAGCTTGGACTCATACAGTCATAAAGAAGATGCTTCAGCATTTCCTGGAAAAAGAGCCTTAATTTCATTTCTCTCCTGGTTTGATTATTGTGATCAACTTATAAAGGAAGCACAAAAGGTTTGAATATTTTTGTTGTTTAATTGATAACTTAAAAATGTAGATAACTACTGAGTGAAATTTGAATACTCAGTCTATATTCCTAAATATGTCTTAATTATCTTAGGATAGATAGCATAGTTAGTAAAATAAATAAAATGAAATAGCAAACTCTCCAAAACTAAATATATGTGTTTGTGTATGTGTGTATGTGTATTACAGCTCTGGAATAAATCACAGTTAAAATTCTGTCCTTATGTTTCTTTAAGTATTATAGCACAACCCTTTACAAGGTAACATTGGCTTCCCTGCATTTCTCCTCTTACGGGAGATGTTAATACAATAAGTGGTTGGGATAATATTTTATTTATGTTTGTCTTTGTTCTTGGAAATTTAGATAACATGTAAAGGAACCAGTAGCTAGCATCTTATCTAGGTTTATATGCCATCAACGAGGTAGGCAATAGGCAAGTTTGTTTTTCTACATTAAATTAGATGGAGAGTGCAAATTGATTTAGTGGTGTTATAAGTTAATCTCTCTCATTAAAAAAAAAATATGATACTTAATACTATGTTCTAGACTGCTGCTGTTGCTCTTGCCAAAGCTGTTCATGAAAGATTTTTTATTGGTGTTATGGAACCTCAGCTAATGCAAACGTGAGTGGCCTCTTTGCTGCTGTTTAGTTGCTAAGTCATGTCCTACTCTTTGTGACCCCATGGGCAGTAACCCGCCAGGCTCCTCTGTCCATGGGATTGCCCAGGCAAGAATACTACAGTGGGTTGCTATTTCCTTCTCCAGGGGATCTTCCGAACCCAGGGATCAAACCCATGTCTCCTGCATTTCAGGCAGATCCTTTACCTCTGAGCTACTAGGGACGCCCATGATCGGCCTGTTTACTTTTTTTAAAAAAATCACTGTGTTCTTGTTATTCTTACCCCCTAATTACCTGTTTGTTATGCAGTTCTGAGATGGGTATTCTGACATCAACTGCTCTGCTCCATCGCATTGTTCGGCAAGTAACCTCCGACATTTTGCTTCAAGAAATGGTGTTTTTCATCCTTGGAGAACAGAGGGAACCAGAAACTCTGGCAGAAATTAGCAGACATCCTTTAAGACATAGGTTAATTGAACACTGTGATCACATATCTGATGAGGTGAGCTATACAAGGATTTAGAATTGGACTTAGGTTCTTTGCTGTACTGGCTTTGATGTACTTGTCATGTTTTGAATACAGCCTTATTTTATGTGGCTTTTTATTTTGAAAGTTGAAATCATGAAAAACAATTTAAGTATTTTTCAATTACCTTTTATCATTTTGGGTTTCAGATCAGCATAATGACATTAAGAATGTTTGAACATCTTTTACAAAAACCCAATGAGCACATTCTTTACAATTTGGTCCTAAGAAATCTTGAAGAAAGAAACTATACAGAATATAAACCTGTGTGCCCAGAAGATAAAGATGTAGTGGAGAATGGATTAATAGCAGGAGCAGTGTAAGTTTCTGTCCAGCTCTGAATTTAGTGTTTCATATTAAGTCATAATTTTGTACCCTCTTAATTTCTCTTCTCTTCCTTCTTCTCTTAAAGTATTTTTAAAAATACTTTAACAGTTTAAAAGTTTTTTTAAAAATAAAATTTAGATGTCCTGATATTGTTCCTCCAAATCACAAGCAGCAGTATCTATTCACTAAACCTAACAAAGTCAATATAACCTTGAGTTTGATGTTAGTAAAAAATATTAATTTCTCTGTACAATAGACATACATTCATTATTCCTTAATTCTTTTATGAGCAAAATTATGTAGAGATTTCTGAGAACATAGCATAGAATCTTTTGGTTTAGAAAATATAATAAAATTTTTTTATGCATCATTAAATTAAACTTAGAGATCTGGAAGAAGATCCCTTATTTACTGACATTTCACCAGATAACACTTTGTCAAATCAAGAGTGGCTTAGCTCCTCACCTCCCGCTACTCCAGACCACCCCAAAAACGATGGGAAAACTGAAGTCCACAAAATTGTAAATAGGTGAGTTGCTGTATGTATTTGACTTACATCTCTTTGACTTCTTTTTACAACGTATAACAGCTCTGGTCTTTGATCATTGTAGAGATATGTCATGAACTCAGTCTTCCCTTTTTTAAAGATTATGTCAACTTTTTGAAATGCTTATGTAGCTAGTGAACAGCCTAGAGGCAACAATCGATACAAAAGAGGAAAGGAAAAAAACTCTAGAGTAGTAGTGACTAAACTAATCTTCAGGGTACTCTCCTTTTTTTTTTTTTTTTAATGAGAACAATTTTAAGTAATTCCCAGTTGGAACAACATTGAGAATTTCCAGTTTGATGGATTGAACTCACTAGCCATGTACTCACATGTGCTAAGCGGAGGGCTGTTTCTTTTCATTAGTTTGTGCTTTTATATATATCTTTAAACTAAATTAATTCATTTGTATTTATTTATTTTTGGCTGTGCCGGGTCACTGTTGCCTTGCTCAGGCTCAGGCTTTCCCTAGTTGCGGAGAGCAGGGTCTGTTCTTTGCGGTGTGTGGGCTTCCCGTGTTGCGGAGCACGGGCTCTAGGTGTGCGAACTTCAGTAGTTGCAGCACATGGGCTCACTAGTTGTAGCGCAAGGACTGACTCCGTGGCATGTGGGCTCTTCAGGACCAGGGATCAAACCCCTGTCCCCTGTGCTGGCAGGTGGATTCTTATCCATTGCTCCTCCAGAGAAGTCCTCCATAAAGGGTTTTTTTTTTAAGTGCTTTTCCCCAGTAATTTTCTTCTTTTTCTTCCTTTGCAGTCCTACATGCCAGGTGCTGCGAGGTGGCTTTAGAGAAAACCGCACATAGTGCAAGATGCATAGTTAGGGTGCCTGAGAATCTAAGGTTCTGTTACTTAAAAGCCAGTTTCCCAAGACTTTAAAAAACATCAGGGCTCTCTGTCATTGCCCTGTAATGTCGAGAGTCAAGTCATCGTCTGCTTGATTTCTACTTTAAGTGGAATGAGTAATTTTTAAAGAAAACCTTTAAAATAATGACAGTATTTAATCAGTAAATTGTAGGACTGATTCAAGATAAATACTTTTCAAGTTTCCATCTGCATTAATACTTGGCTAAACTGAAGATACTGCTAGGTATTTTAATACACATAGAGATATTGAATTGTGAGAGTATTTGTGTTACTGATTATGGCTGTTTTTCCTTTAAGTTTTCTCTGTCTGGTCCCAGATGAAGCAAAATCGTCCTACCATGTGGAGGGCACTGGATACGACACCTACCTCCGAGACGCTCACAGGCAGGTAGGTGAGGTGGTTTGACGTGAGATCTAATAAGATGCACAGACACAGCCCTCGTCACATGGGCCACAGTTATTTCTCCAGAGGTTCCCCTTTATCTGCAAGACCTGAATTCCACTCTTCACCGCTTGAGCTTTCTGTCAATGACCTGACTGCCTTTCCCTGAGTATGTGTCTCTGTCCCAAAATTTCTCTGTGCTTCCTCCCCACCCCCCACCCCTTTTCTTTCTTTTCTTTCTGTCCTTGAAGTTATTTCTCCCCTAGATCCTTCTCCTTGCTGGTCTAAACCGTGACTTTTAAATGATTCTAGCATTACTCCCAACCCACAGCTGTTTCCTTCCCTCTTCCCCACTGTTCTCACGCCTCTGTAATTCCCAAGGCCTGCCTCTTCATCCCCTGCATCCCAGCTTTCCCACTCCCTGAAACCACTTTCTCAAACGTCTCCTCTTAGTTACTAAATGGGCTTTTCCCAATCATCTTCTCCCTCTGCAGCATTGTGTGTGTGTGTGCTCGGTCTCTCTAGCCCATGGACTGGAGTCCACCAGGCTCCTCTGTCCATGGGGTTTCCCAGGCAAGAATACTGCAGTGGGTAGCCAGTTCCTTATGCCAAGGATCTCCCTGACCCAGGGATTTGAACCCATATCTCCTGCACTGCGGGCAGATTCTTTACTGCTGAGTCACCAGGGAAGCCCCCTGTAGCATTTTACATTTTACCAAATTCCAAAGTTTTGAAATGCCTCACATGAGAAAAATATGCGTTTAATTTTCATTTAAATCTTTTGGGTGGAAGTGTGTTTTTATTGATAATTAACTTTCATGCCCTTACAGTTAATTCATGATACTTTAAGCCTAAATTCAAGTCCCCACTACTATGTGAATAAATAGAGTACCAGGGTACCAATAAAATAGAGACAATGAAAGCAACCCCAACCTCAGTAGTACTGATTGGATTTTTAAACTACTGTGCTTCTCTCTGAAAAGTTGTATTTCCATATTCTGACAACAGAATTGTTTTAGGACTATTTGAAATGAGACAAAAAGAATAGAAAAAATTTAGATTTATTTTCTAGCTCAGAAATTCAAAAATTTTAATATTAAAAATGCTTTATTAAATATTGGGATGTGATTTTATAAAGAAAATTGTCTATTGAAAGAAATAGTTTAGAACTCACAAGATATTGAAGAAGTTGGGTTTTTAATCATTTTAAATATGTTTTTCTTTTAAAAGTTGAAGCTAGTGCTTTGTAGTAAGAATATATTTTAATCTCAGCTAATTTGTAAACTACAGATATCAAAGTAATTTTGCTTTATTTAATAAGGAGGATGTGAAAAGGGAAAGAATATGGAAGAAAACTATGCTCCAAATTTCTTTTTTTAAATTCAAGTAAATTACCTGCCAGGGAAGACTTTTAAATTTTCTTTTTATTATAAGAGATATTCTTGTGCTTACAAAAATCCATATTGTGGTAATCCTTACTGATAAAATGCATAGTAAGGGCCAGTTTCCACTTACTTTTAACCTGTCATGGACCAATGCTTTTGTAAAATGTAAAAACGAAATGCCAGAAAAATGGAAAAAACACTAAATACAAGCCCCAGTTATTTTATTAGATTGAACAGACATAAAATTTACTCAGTGAAATTGATAAGTTTCTAAACTGGCTCTCCGTTTTTGCACTCATCTCATTGCGATGGAGGTGAGCAGTTTTCAGGCCGCACTTGCAGCAGCCTGTTTCTTCTTAACGGTCCCAGCAGTGTGCCTGGGTAAACACGTGGTAGCAAAGTCAAGTCTGCCTTCTCAGATGACATGCGTCTGTCCACCTATTATATTTCATCTGTTTTGTACATTACATGTGACATTTGAGAATAGATTGGGAAATGTGGCTAAGACTTCCTTTGCTTTCTAGATACTCTGAATCTGTGATGAGAACAAGGAAAGGGTTGAAGTCCTCCAAAGGGAAGAGCATATGCTTATGCTTGCCCCAGCGGTGCGAGGGGCACTTTGGTTAAGTGAGAATCTGCCTGCTTTCTCACCAGGGTGTCATCTATGCCACCTTCTCCCGTCTCCGTGGTACCTGACACTTAGCAGACACTCAGCATTCGAGCGGATTGTTAGGCCTATTCAGGGAAATTGTTTCTATTTAATCTCAATCTGTTTTTGCTCAGTTCTCCTTTAATGATCCAAATGCTATCTCTGCAGTTCCGGGACTACTGTGCTATCTGCTTAAGATGGGAGTGGCCTGGCTCTCCAAAAGCACTGGAAAGGTGCAATTTAGAAGCAGCTTTCTTTGAAGGTCATTTTTTGAAAGTCTTATTTGACAGGATGGGAAGAATTCTTGATCAGGTAATAAGTTTTAAAGTGTTAATTTCGTATTATTTTGTTACCATTCACTGTGGGTTCTGTTTACATCTTCAGTAGTTTTATTGTTTTCTTTTTTTCCACCAGATGACTTTTTCATAAAGCTTGATTGCCAACAATTGGTGGGTTTCTGATGCATTCATTATGTTAAAACTTTTATCTGGCCTGACAAGTGTTACAGATTTGTGTGTTTACTCCTCATTGTGGGCCATTGTCTTATTAACAGTAATTTTAACATCTTTTGGCAGTGCCTAGAGTGCTTTCCTAGAAAGCCTTTTGGTTAGTACAGGTACAGATAGAGTGAAACTTGTTAGCTTTAATACAGAAGACCTTAAATATCATTTCAAACCAAATCTTGAGTGCTCTGGTCTCACTAAAATTACAGAACAGTATTAGATGAACCTGCTTCTTCAGAGAAAGAACTTGTGATTGATACTCATTTTCATAAGGGGAAATGAATATAAAAAGTTAACTTACTTATTTCGAGGGAAGTAAAAATGCAACTGGTATGTTGCTGTGTCTTTCTCACTGACTGTCAGAACTGAACTTGAGGTTAGAGAATCCCTCCCTCTCTCCCTGACATATAGAGTGATGATAGAGCTTTGAAATGTTTTATATGTTAATATGGACACCTGAAATGAAACTATGTGACATTAAACGTGCCTCAGCATGAAAACTGAGTTAACCAATTTAGAATTAATTTGAAATCCTATATTAAAGAACTTGGGGTTTTTTTTAGCATTTTAGTTAAATATTTATACGAGCATAGGGAGTTACAAAAGAAATGTACAATCAGGCTGTATTCAATAACCAGAAAGCCAAATAAAGAAATGATAATTAAGAAGTATTTCACTGGGTTGACTTCAGCCAGCACTGTTTCTGATAATAATCAATAAAGACAGAGTGTCAAGTCCTTTTTTTCTTTTAAAAACAATACTAAACATACTATATTTTTCAAAAATTAAGGCTGTGACAACACACCAGTGTCATGAATATCTGATGTCATAACTTCTCAATTATACGTGCAGAAATTAGCTACTTTATTATTAATTATCCATAATAATGTTTAATCCCAGCCTGGTTAGCCTGATACTATTAGGGGTATCTATGTACTATGAACATACACACAAACATCATCTTTAGCAATAACAGTCAGGAAAGAGAGAAAATGAAATTAAACCAAGCACGTTAGACCCACCAGCACTTATGATTATCTCTGCGATCTGATTATAATGTTCTTATCTGAAAAGGCTTGGGAAGTCAAGGGTTTTAAAGACTTTTAAAGAAGGCTTGAGGCTAGGCTCCAGAGTTCACTCACTTAAGTCACATCAACTGAAACTAAGGATTTTTTTTAATGTGCTAACAACATGTACTGAATTTCTGCTGTTTCATTTTTTGTTGATTGGTATTTAATACTTAACAACCAAAGTATTCGGGTTCAGTCCCTGATTTGGGAAGATCCCCTAGAGAAGGGAATGACAACCCACTCCAGTGTTCTTGCCTGGAAAATCCCACGGACAGAGGAGCCTGGTGGGCCCATGGGGTCACAGAGTCAGACAGGACTGAAGGGACTTCAGTGTCACTGTAGGTGTTATGCCGTATACATCATGGCTATGTAACCCCCACCCCCACCCCCAGCTAGTGGGGAGGTTTGCAATAAATCTCCCAGTGTGCTGTGTCTTTGTGCTGGTTCTATAGGCTTAGTTTGAATCTGATTAAACAGAACACCCAGGAGACATCAACAGTCAGTATCAAGTCAGTAATCTTTAGAAATTTTGACCAAAAGCACTCAAAAGGAATCTAAATGTTAAAAAGTAGTTTCTGAATTGAGTGGAAAGATCCCCTTGGAATCTCCATCACACTTGAGCATTTTTCCCTTCCGTCTCTAGAGCACTGGAACAAAGGATACACTGGAGACAGTATCCTGAAATGTTTGCAGTTCTTTTTCTTTCACCAGATAGCTCTTCACAGTGCAACAACAGTTCCGACACAGTGTCCCACTCATTCTTCCTGGAACCCTGAGATAGGCGGGACAGCTCCCTGTACTATTGTATAAATGACGAATCCTTAGTTTTCTTTAATGTGACTTAGTGAGTGAACTCTGGAGCCTAGCCTCAAGCCTTCCATCTTTAAAACCCTAGACTTCCCAAGCCTTTTCAGATAAGAACATTATAATCAGATCGCAGAGATAATCATAAGTGCTGGTGGGTCTACGTGCTTGGTTTAATTTCATTTTCTCTTTTCTAACTGCTTTTGCTAAAGATGATGTTTGCTTGTATGTTCATGGTACATAGAAACCCCTAATAGTATCAGGCTAACCAGGCTGGGATTAAACATTATTATGGATAATTAATAATAAAGTAGCTAATTTCTGCACATATAATTGAGAAGTTATGACATCAGGTATTCATGACACTGGTGTGTTGTCACAGCCTTAATTTTTGAAAAATATAGTGTGTTTAGTATTGTTTTTAACTGTAGTGATTTTTAAAAGATAGTAAAATGCTAAGGTTCACAGCAGAATGTAAAGAATACCAGGAAAAATGTGGGAAAACCTAAGTTCAAAGGGAAAAATTTGAATTTGGGCAACTCAAGTAGCTGTTTCTCACATTTTCTTATTGTTTAAGTGAAGTTGAGATTACTTGATTTGCTTAAAAGGACAATGGCGGGGGGGAGAAGTAATTTAAATTGCTTTTAAAAGTATAAAATCTTGTTAAATGCAAGTGTTATAAGAAATTTCAGAGACTACCAAGTCGTTGATATTTATAAATTCTTATAATTTTGGCCATCTACATATTTGGCCTTTAGTAAAATAGTTGAGATTGAGTTAGCAGGTGACATCTAAGTCAAAGTTCATTGTCCTAAAATTCAGACCTTGTATTTAGGGTGAGCTCATTAAAAAATGGGTCAAGTCCATTTAACATGTCAGAAAAATCTGGTTAAGAACACTCTATATATAAAGTAATAGAGTAATAATCATAATAATAGATGCAAACAGCTACTATTAAGAATCCCCAAAAAAACCAGCTTGTTTTAAAGTTATTACCAATATGAAGTAGAGACCATTTCAGAGTATGATGGAGCAGTTACTATCTAGCTGAATTTCATTTTCATTTTCACAACATTAAAATATAATCTGAGTCAGCCTTAAGTTTCTTAAACAACCAAAGATCTAGCTTCTTGTTTCAAAATGCTTAAAACCAAAGTAACACCGTATAGAGAAAATTAAGTAGTAATATATCATTGTTAAAAGCCAAATTTTGTCAGTTTATTTATGTAAAGCACCTATAAATGGTGGAATTTAGTGACCTGAAAATCTGAACTACCTGAACTACCTGAAACTATCACATACAATACTGTACTTAAGTTGTATTTTAAATGATTTTGTCCACATTTTTTACCCAAATGTATTCTTCTTAAAGATTTTTTAAAGTGTTTCCTTTGTGCCCAAAATGCAGTTTAATGTGAATTCATTGTTTTGAATTGAATCTTGGAGAAGGCTATTCTGTCGACAATATTATCAAGTAGGAAAAGATGCCCTTCGATCTATCCTTTAATGGGAGTTGTATCTCCTTTCATTTATCTTGTGTAAGGCTATATTTTAAATAAGAGTGACTTAGGGGAAGTTTTACTTCTTTCAGAAAATCTGTGTTCATGAATCTAGTAGTAAGCAAAAAAGACTGAAATTGGACTTTAGCATAGGACTTGAATTTTTATTCATATAACAGTATCTTTGATATCTTCTGGCACATGCTCAAGCGTTGGTCATCCTTTGAATGCTAAATATTTGCTTCTTAGTTGGTATTCATTATGATCAAGTGCTTAAGAGCTACTCAGTGAATGAGGGTAAACCATTCTGATTAACCATTTCTGGTGAATATTACCTTGGTCCTGAATCACTTCTCCCTTCCTCCTGCTGCATCATCTCCTTCTCATTCGTCCAGTCACTGAGGTTCTTTCCAACCTTCTCACTGAAGTCAGTTTTGTTTCAGCCACTCACTTGCCTCTGACTGCTTAGAAGAACAACACTGGAAGGGATGAGAGATTTCTGTTGAAAGTTCTAGGCACAATAATAGCAACTCTTTTTGCATATCATGCATCTTGTTTTGATTTTGACACATACAATGTAAAGCACCTCCAAGCTGCTTTCTATGGGGAATAAACAGATTAAGTATAAAAAACTAGTAAAATTGTAACACTGTAATACAAAACGTGTCTGAGGAACCTTATACAGGTATATAGTCATTGTTTTGGAAGAGTTAATGCTCTTGCCCAGTAAAGGCAGTGATCCTTTCTGCAATCGTGATTTTTTTATCTTCTAGTTCACTGTTAAGGCTTGTGGGTAGTTATCTCTACCCCTCAAGTGCTTTTACTCTGTTGACAATGTTCTGTGACATATATGACTTTACTGTATATATGCTTTTGATAATTGGCAGCAGTTGAATAATTTAAAACAAGGATTATCATTTCTAAAATCAGATTACTTAAAAAGATTTTAATACCTTCCCTTTTATCTTTTGTCTAATATTTAACGTGTCTTCTATTGTTTGTAGTGTATAAGTCTTTTTGGGGTTTGATGACCTCTTGAACTATCTTACTAACTTAAAAAACCTGCAAAAAGCAGAGACATTCTGACAGTGTTATATGTTTATTTTTCCTATATGTTTATGTGCCCGCTTTTCTGGTTTTAGTTTTAGGACTGTGATGTATGCACTTTGAGACAGTAAGAGCTAGAGTTAATTTAGTTACAGACACTGTCATGGTAGAAGAGCATATCGAGAAGGATTAAGATGGTAGATTGTCCTTTCTTGAAAAGACAAATTGAAATGATAAATTCAGTGCTCAGGTATATACATAAAGATAATGTCAAATATCTTTCTGCTTTCTCCCTCTCTGTAGCCGTATGATGTCAACTTACAAGTGACGTCGGTGCTATCTAGACTTTCTCTCTTCCCTCATCCGCACATACATGAGTACCTCTTGGACCCTTATGTGAACCTTGCTTCTGGCTGTAGATCTCTGTTCTCTGTGATCGTCAGGGTGAGTTGTCAGTTTTGTTCTATTCTCCAGGATTGATCAACCTGACCAATTAACATCTTAATAGCATTGTGTGTAATTGGTGTCATGTAATGAAAAATATCTAAAGAGCCGACTCATTAGAAAAGACTCTGAAGCTGGGAAAGATTGAAGGCAGGAGGAGAAGGGGACAACAGAGGATGAGATGGTTGGATGGCATCACCAACTCAATGGACATGAGTTTGAGCAAGTTCCGGAAGATGGTGAAGGACAGGGAAGCCTGGTGTGCTGCAGTCCATGGGGTCGCAAAGAGTTAGACATGACTGAACCACTAAACAACAACAATGAAAACTATCATGTATTTTCTGTTTAGAATTATTTTACTGCAGAATGTGAAGAAAAAAGGAAGATTCATTCTCTTAAATGATACATGTAATTTTTGTATTTTAAGGGATAGCTGTGGGTCCTTTTGTCAAAGATTGTTACATGAATAGTGAAAAGTAGCAGTCTTCATTTAGTAATAGGAAATGGAATTTTTTTTTTTTATCCTGAAAATCCCCCATGGAGTTGTTCAGGAACTGAGCCCCTTTTGTTCCTGTGATGCAGGTTGTTGGAGACCTCATGGTTCGAATCCAGCGTATTCAAGACTTTACTCCCAAGCTTCTATTAGTCAGAAAGCGATTACTTGGTCTGGAACCTGAAGGCCCTGTGTAAGTCAGTGTTTCTCACATTGTTTGTCTAAAGCTTTTGCCGTTGTTTGATGATCTGCCGATATCCTGAATTGGTTGATTGCCTGCTTTCCCTTCCCAGGATTGACCACATCACCTTGCTGGAGGGTGTGATTGTGTTAGAAGAGTTCTGTAAGGAGCTGGCGGCCATTGCCTTTGTGAAATACCACGCAGCCTCCACGCCCTGAACGGCATCTTTCAAGTAACCAAGGGAACAGAACGATCATGTACATTTCATCAAAAAAGCCTCCGTTCCACCCAGCCACGTGACAATAAAAAGCCTTTTAAATGAAGCATTGCTCTAAACTGGACAGAAACATTCAGAACCCACTGAGTGGACACTCAGTACAGTGTTGTGTGATGTTGTTTTCACTGGCTCTATCATAATGGTTCTGTATATAAAGTTGCACGTCCTTGAATCCAGGATACAATCAAAGGAACTTCAGGAAATAAGCATTTCTAATGCCTGTGTGAAAAGCTGCAAAATTTCTGATGTCATGACTTTGATGTATTTCTATTAATCTAATATCCTTTTAGGTAGCAAGGCCTTTTGACATTCTTTGGGACTCAAGTGCTTACATTCTTTTGAATTAATAAGTAGCAAAAAAAAAAAAAAACCCAAACCCTAATTTTATAACTTTTTAAGGTCAGAATTCTTATCACACAAAATATTTAAAAAAAACTGTAAATGAGAAAAAAATACAATTTAGGAACTATCAAATGAATTAATAATAGAAGATAAAAATATGTAGAGCACCATTAACTTTCTTCAGCTTTTCTAAGAATAACAGTTTAATATGATAAATTCTTGATTAATATATATATATTTTTTAAAGAAACGTTCTTTTACTCTTTTGTGCACATAGCCAGGTTAGTGATTGATTTTCATGTAGGGGTCCCAGTTAATTTAAACTTTGTCATTTTTGCAACAACATTGAATTTGTGCTCACCATTGGTATTGTTTACTAAAATAGTATTTTCTAAGCTGATTAACATGTATTGGGTTGAGACCCTTTTCTTTTTTTCTATCTCTCCGTCCCTCTCTGAAACTTGCTTTATAATTTGATTTTCGTATTGAAACGCGTTGTAGTATAGGTGGCAGCAATCAAAATGCCAATGGCCTCCTGAATGTTTACAGTTTTTTTTTCTCAGTCTTTTGTTTTAAATCATTCTAAAGAGATTTAAAAGCAAACCAGCCTATCTGTCCTGTTTACATATGAAAGAATTGGGTAAGGTGATATCTGTGTGGGCACGTGTGCAGGAAGGACTGGTGTGGGTATTTGGCCGCGCTGTGCAGGGCCCGCTTGTCCTTGGTTTACACAGGGGTGTTTGCTGATCCACTTTCTGTGCTTCCTTTAAGTGATGCTTATCACTCAGATATACTTTTGAGCTTTCTTGGGTTTTTGTTTTGTTTTTTCGGTTGATGTGTTGAGCAGCAGCACTTTGCTCCTTTCCTTCCCATTTACTGACGTTTGTGGGAGCAGCAGTCTAGCGAGCCTTCCAGCCGGAAAGGAACCGAGCTGCCCCTTGAGAGAACTTGTTTTGTTTGGCATATTTGCATCTCTACATCCTACAGCATGTGTGTAGAGGCATATTTTACACCTACTGCTAATTTTGTTGTATTTGTTTTTCTGATTTATTTTGTAGTTTTTTTTGCTATTTATTAAGAACAGAATGTCCAAAAAAATATGACTATTCTTGGCTCTAGAATGCTTACACTGTTAAAACGACAAAAAAGCTAAATTTCTAAATTCAATGCAAATCTTTGTTAGCTCACTCTAGGAGATTTGTTAAGTGAAACAATGAAGAAATAAGTGGGAGATAGTTACTTTGTGCATGTTTTTCTTTAAATGATTTTTAACCATGGGAAGGCATATTATTCTTTTTGCTGTATTTATTGATGCAAGGAACACTGCAACATCTTTATTTTTAGATGTAGTTGTAGTCTACTTTGATGTAGGTGTATTTAAAATAGAACATTAAGAGGTATTAGATATTTCTTAATGTTTTCATAGAGTTCAATAAGTGTAATAGCAATGTTACCTCGAAAGCCAAATACTATTTTATCCTTGATTTCACAATGGGACCTTTCGGCTAATCCATGAAACCAAGCTCAGAAAAGCTTTAACTCCTATTTGTGTGTGTGTGTGTCTGTATGCTGCTGCTTAAAAGATAATTATTTTCCTAAATTATTATAATGACTTTGATTTGTAATCAGCTAAAACTTAAGGTATAGTTTGTTTATCTTTTAAGTTGGTTTCTGTCTTTCTTTTTCTTATTTAGTTCAGACCTAAAGCCAGCAGAAGCTCTCACAGTGAGTTTGATTTCTTAGTGGAACATTGTCCTACGTGACTAGCCATATTCAGAAGCTGACTTTTCTCTTCCTTAGCATGTGCAAAACAGTGACTGTTGCACACTGCTGGGTGGGCAGAACCACCCTAGGGATCGCTTGCCATAACAAGTTCCAAACTGAATTTTAGTCTTGCTTCACATTGGTGTATGGGTATAACATTCTTTTTTAAACTTGATCTCTTAACAGTATAGTCTTTGCCTTTTTTTTTTTTCCTTTAGTAATGAGCCACATTCTTGATAGAACTCAAGATTTGTCCTTAGCCAGCCAATTATCATTGTAGTACTCACATTCTAACTCTGTAATGTTCTCATAATATATCTGTCTGTGCAATATATAAGCTGTGAGTGAATTCATAGCTTTTTGGTTTCATTGTACATTATTGTATGTGTATATCTGTATATATATCTGTGTATATATCTATGAGGACCAAAATCCTTAGCTTGCTTACACTGTTGCTAGTGTAAAGATTATTACACTTAATTTTACGGGGCACAAATTATGGAATTACTTCATAATTCTTGGTAACATATTTCCATAAATTATTGCATTAATATACAATTACCATTTAATTATGAAGTTTATAAGTATTGACAGAAGTTACAGTGAATTGCTAAAACCACAGTTTATATGGTAATTATATTTTGGATTGTACAATTAATCAAAATATGCATGTCATTGTGACACTTGATGTGTTAAAACATGGTAGGTAATCATATTTCTGGGCCCTGTAAAATAGTGTTACTATAATATCTGTTTTGCCTCCTGCCTTGTTTACATTAAACAAAGGATATTTGGTAAATTTTTCTATTGAACATTGTATAGGTTACTGACAGTGTTATGATGGCCTGGAATTCTAGGTCAGTCATCTCTGAAGAAACTCTTCAGATGGTGATTGTGTACCTACTATCTCTTCAGTGGAGGTTGTAATCAAATTTTTGTGCTAACAATGCATGCAGGACTAAGAGGGATAATTAAAAATAAATAATGTAATTTAAACAAAATATTGTCTTATATTTTTGTAGAATTCTAATTGGAAACATTTCATTCACTGATAAATATAAAACAATAATTCATAATATACAAAAGGGTATGACATGTAACAGTCAATGGTTCACTATAGCATTGATTCCACAGAGAGAACAAAAAGGAATATATCAGAATATTTGTGGAGGGAGAATGTATAGCTTAAAAAAAAAATCCCCCTGGGTGAGATTTATATTTTCCACCCCCATCCTTCAGAATCACTTCCCTAAAGAAAGGATTATTTATGCAATCTAAGAAATGTAATCCATTGTAAGCATTATTTCTTAGTAGATTTATAACATATAAATATTCTTCTCTTTAACTGACATTTAAAACAATTTGACTCTAAGCTTATTCCATTCACTTAAGTATTTTCCAAGACCCTTAATTGGAAACTGAAAGAAACATGTAATACATAGCCCAATGGGAAAAAAGAGAAAAATCTAGTTATTAATCCCACCTACCCATGGTTCTTTTCAGCCAGTGTTTCTCAAAATAGTTTTAAAAGGAAATAAGGTTAAGGTTTAGGCATTGAAGAATCGGAGTTACCTCCTGATTATGAGCTTCTTCAAAAGACACCTGCATTTTAGGAATGCATCAGCAGATTCCCAGTCCAAAATCCTGGTTCTGAATTTTGCAGTGTTCCATCTAAAATACTAATTATCTCAAGGGAATTTAAAGAAATAAACATAAACTTGTTAGGGTGAATTTTTGTTAGAGTAAAACCTTTCAAGTAAAAGCTGTTATCTGTTCATCTCAAAAAAAAAAAAAAAAATTGCAAAAAACACTGCATGACAGTTTGATGCTGAAGTTTCCATGGAAGAAATAGAACAGATTTTGCTTGGTCTAAAGCCAATTGGGAAAGTTGTTGCCTGTAAACCTCGCCTCATAGGAGACTGCTTTTGTAATTCACTGAAACTAGACCCCACTACCCACATTAGAGAGGTTAAGCCTGTTTCATACACTCTTCCAGTTTGACTGTTGTGTGCATTAGTTGTTTTTATTTAGTAGCATTTCTAAAAATGTATCAGAAATAGGATGCTGCTGCTGCTGCTAAGTTGCTTCAGTCCTGTCCAACTCTGTGCGACCCCCATAGATGGCAACCCACCAGGCTCCCCCATCCCTGGGATTCTCCAGGCAAGAACACTAGAGTGGGTTGTCATTTCCTCCTCCAGTGCAAGAAAGTGAAAAGTGAAAATGAAGTCTCTCAGTCATGTCCAACTCTCAGCGACCCCATGGACTGCAGCCTACCAGGCTCCTCCGTCCATGGGATTTTCCAGGCAAGAGTACTGAAGTGGAGTGCCATTACCTTATAGGATACCTACATGTAATTTAAAACCAAATCAAAACAATAATTTGGTTTATTCAACAAATACTGGCAGCTTCCTATGAACCAAGTTTTAAGATGGTAGGAAAACAAATACAAAGAAGCTTTTCTGCCCTGAAAAACTCACAGTCCTGGTTCAGTGTTTTTATAAAAATAAAGTACACACATGGATAGACACGGATAGAGAAACGGCACCCAAGCATTGTGAGAGCGGGGGAGAAGGAAGTGGTGCTGCAGATCATCAAAAGCGAAAAACCTCAACCTCAAGTCTTGACTGAGTTATATTCATACCTGTAGGTACAGATAGGCCAGATATGCTGAGAAGTTATAATGATAAAGTCAACTCAGCAATTAACAGACAGGTCTTGTGTATCCTGTCATATTTACCATGACTTTCGTTTCACCGTCTTCATTCTGAGATTGGTATAAGGCACCAGCCCAAGTAATTGTTCCTTGTGCTTTAGTCACTAAGCCGTGTCCAACTCTTTCGACCCCATGGACTGTAGCTCGCCCAGCTCCTCTGTCCATGGGATTTTCCAGGCAAGAATACTGGAATGGGTTGCCATTTTCTTCTCCGGGGTATCCTCTGGACCCAGGAATTGAACCGGGATCTCCTGCATTGCAGGTGGATTTTTTAACCAACTGAGTTATGAGGAAAGCCCCCATTGTACCAGGGGGCCCATATTTTCTCAATTGTTGAATAGTAATTAGCAGTTCTGATTTGACTTCTCTCTTTGTAGAACTATTATTTATATAGAGAGGAGGCAAAAAGTCAACTGAAATACTAAAACCAAAAGATTTAAGGCTAAAAGATAATCTGAACATTCGGGGTGAGATTTGGTTGAATAAATTTGTAGTACAAAACCTTTCTCCCGGCTTGAATTCAGAACTCCCTTGGCCACCTATCTTTATTCTCCGCTGGGCTGGGACACAGGTCGAAGCATATCCAATTGAGAGAGAACCAAATGGGCTGATGTAAACAGAACAGGTGAATTCAGAAACCACACGCTGGATGTGTGTGGAGATAGACTCTGTAACCCTTCACTAGGTTCTCATAACACCATCTGTTCCTGAAATTGAAGGCCAGGTCAGCCTGGCAGGCAGGTGGGCAGGCAAGGGGTCACAGCTGCCAGGACACGATGAGGAGACTGGCTTGTACTTCCCTTCCCGGTCTCAGTCTTAAGGTGCGTGTGTATACTCAGTCGTGTCCGACTCATTGTGACCCCATGGACTGTGGCCCGCTAGCCTCCTCTATCCGAGGGATTTTCCAGGCAAGGATACTGGAGTGGGTTGCCATTTCCTTCTCCAGGGGATCTTCCCGAACCAGGGATCAAACTCGTGTCTCTTGCATCTCCTGCACTGGCAGGTGGATTGTTAACCATTGAGCCACCAGGGAAACCCAATATTCAGGTTAGAGGATCTAAATAAGCCAAGGATACATCCTGGGTCTAACAGGATTTTTTTCAAAGCACAGTTTTCAGTTGACAACTATAATAAGAATTTCTAACTTGAAGAGCTATCTGCAGCTCAGGAAAAAAGAAAAAGGAAAAAGAGCAAGTGACATACGCAACCTGTGAGATTAGAGGAGACAAAGAAAAACCATTTTCAAGTCTGTGACTGCCTCAGGCCTGTCATTTATGAGAATCATAAAATCAACTTCATCATAATGCAGAAAGATGAGGTGGCATGCACATTCGCTATAGTCTGGATAATGTTATATTTCAAAGCCCTGAAGATGAGATTCATTTATGTAATAACATGAGCAATGTATGCTTCATTCCACTCACAAATAGAATAGCATGTAGGGTTTTAATTGATTAGACTTCCCAAGAGACCCATGTACAGGTGATTCCTAGAGGGAAACAAACTAGTCATTCTTCAAATATTATTCTTCTGTGTTTAAAACACACTTTCCTTCTTAAATCTCTTTATCCTGTTGCTCTTATCAACAGAGTAGCAAGTTGCAGAGCATTTCATTATTTTGTGATCTTTGTTGGCTACTTCAATTATTACAGTGTCCTGCAATCATCATATCAATTCCACTTTAGAGATGATTAGCAAATAGAACATCTTCTTTTTGAGTCGAATTGGTGTTGGGTTCCAACAGAAACGGAAGTTGAGAAGAAAGCGTCTCCTTTTAGGATATAAACATTACCTCCAACAGTCCATGTACCTTGGACTCTTTGACAGTAAACAGGTTCTGTTTTATAAAGACCTGCATTTTCCTTAAAAAGATCCAACATGATGCAGTTTCAAGGAAGCCTTTCCCTGAAAATACTGTCGGCAAGAGCACACGACTCATTGGAATTTGGGTTCCAAACCACATCCCCAAAAGAATAAAAGCTGTAAATGTGAATGTGCATAGCAATTTCTGGGTGTTTTTCTTTGGAATTTGACATTGAAATAAAATTCACACCATTCTTAGTGGTTGGAGTCTTTTCATGCACAGCTTCTAATTGATATTCATTAAGTTCTGAGTATTTCAAAGAAAAGGCTGATATATATCTTGCCAAGTAGTGTTTTGCTCATTTATTATCATTTTTATTTCAGTAGGAAGAAAAAGACCAGGGAAGTGTAATTACTTTGACACAGATAATTCTGGGCTGAGCATTTTAATATCAACCCTGTTTTAAGGCCGTTATGAAAAGTTCTTCGTCCTTATGATACAGCATGCCATTTTCATACTTTCTGATACAAGACTATTGTATTCTGGCCCTTCCTCCAGGGAGCTGTGTGACCAGTCACTCAACTGATGCCATGAGGCCTTAAAACTGAAATCCTCACTATCAGCCTTTTTTTGGATAAGAAAGACATTCAGTTCAGTTCAGTCAGTCATGTCCGACTCTCAGCGACCCCATGGACTGCATCACACCAGGCATTGGGTAGATATAACTGCTAAGTTTTCTGCTGTTTCTGAGGTTATTTTTAGAAAGATCTTGCAAATTTCTCATACCCTGCATTACATTTTTAAAAAAAAATCTGCAAACTCTTCAGAAATCCCCACATCACCATGGGAGCTGAGCTGATCCCTGTCTCCTAAAATGATTTTTTTTTTAAAGAAAAAGGTATTTTACAGAAGTAGTTAAGATGCCTTCAGCATTTCTATTCATCAAGACCACTGACATCAAGAGTCTATACCCCTTATATCAAAGGCAGGGCTCTGCTCTCCTGATGTGACTTTCCACCTAGCTAAATACATAAAACACTATAACTGAGCTCTGTCTTTGTAAATATGAGGAGCTGAGGTCTAAAATGGATTGTGCTGTGTCGCAGGATTATAGTAACATCAGTGGTGATGCTCAGCCAGTAGTTACTGATACCCTATCTAGCTTTCCCTGGAGAAGGAAATGGCAGCCCACTCTAGTGGGTTCTTACCTGGAAAATCCCATGGACGGAGGAGCCTGGAAGGCTACAGTCCACGGTAGCCTGAGTCAGACATGACTGAGCGACTTCACTTTTGCTTTCACTTATATCTGGCTTTGGCAAAGGGAGGGGAGTCCAGGAAAGTGTGTGTCTTTGAGAGATTTGCTTTTTAAAGTAGAGGGGATGAGGCGAGCTCTGTGCAGATGATGAAGACTTGTTCCTTCATTTTCAAATCCACTCTTCTCTATTCTTAAGGATCCTAAACTGGGATTCCACAAATTATATTTTACCTTTACTTGCTGGCTTTCTACTAGATTTTGTTAATCAAGGGTTCAAGACGGAGACAGGGAAACCAGAGGAGAGAAGGAACTTCTTTGAGTTTATTTGCTGTTCCAGACATACTTGTTCAGAATTGGGTTCTCAGCAGCTGGTTTTGGCCTCTGTATTATGTCAGCCCTGGAGGAGGGCATGGCAACCTACCCCGGTATTGTTGCCTGGAGAGTCCCATGGACATAGGAGCCCGGGGGGCTACAGTCCATGGGGTTGTGAAGTTGGACAGACTGAAGCGACTTAGTATGCATGCATTACTTAAGCTCTCCCAGAAGCAGATTCTTCAGGCTTTCCGGAGGCAGCAAGAGCAGCGTAGCAATGCCCTCTCTCAGAGGGCTGAACCCTGACTTCACAGGGCCTACCCTGGGTTATTACTTCCGGAGGACCACAGAGAATCACCCTTCTTCCTCACCCAGCCCTCCACCATTAGTGTAATGAATTCCCATATTAAATTCCTTCTGCTGACATCTCTATGGTATGGTTTCTATTAGGACTTCCCTGGTGGTTCAGATGGTAAAGAATCCACCTGCAATGCAGGAGACCCCAGTTCAATCTCTGAGTCGGAAAGAGGGAAGATCCCTTGGAGAAGGGAATGGCTATCTATTCCAGTATTATTGCCTGGAGAATTCCATGGTTTCTGTTGTCCTGACAGGACCCATCTCAATGGCAATATCTTCCTGTCTGAGCCTCAGCCTCAAGAGGACAGCCCCATAGACGTTTCCGATGACGCGGATGCTCTGCTCATATTTCTCCATACCTTAGTGAGAAGATGGTCATCTAGACCCCATCTGGAGATGTGATTGGGTACTCATGGCCCATGTAAATCTACATTCCTATCTCCCTAAGCTTTTGCATGCCTTTTGTACATTACACTAGGAAATTCTGGCATCTCAACTCATTGGATATGGGCCACCATTGAGCCACCAAGTAAGTCCAAGGATACTGAGGTGGGTTGCCATTCCCTTCTCCAGGGGATCTTCTTAACCCAGGGAATGAATCAGGGTCTTCTGCATTGAAGGCAGATTCTATACCATCTGAGCTACCAGAGAAGCCCCACCTATGAGTACACACATCATTAAATCAACCAAGAACATGGCTACAGCCATGTCCAGCTGGGTGAGCTGACATTAAATCTAGACTCCAATAAATACACCCATACATTTGGCCTGATTTAATGATATATTTTTATCTTCCCTTGACTCTGTTCTCACGATAAAGTACTCCCGACCTCTTTCCACACTGCTGTCTTTGGAGGTGAGTTGCAATGTAGAGTCTACACTTAAGAACTGGGGAGTTACATGCTATCTTGTCGAGTGTCTATATAAATTATTTGCAGTTCTCTAAAGAGAATCTATGTCCCCTCCCCCATTGATTTATTTATTCAATCCTGTGTATTGATTTCTACTCATGAATATTTATTTTCTACTTCAGGTTATAAGCCGATACTGCTTCCTTGACTTGTCTGCTCAAATTGCCCCAGTTGCCCCAATGACACCGCCATCAATGTAGGGGCTTCTTTTGGTTGGTTTTTGAACATTTCCTGTGAGGCGAGCAGAAGTAACGCAACTTAGATTAGGAGTAGGCCTTCCTACTCTCAGGTAGCTTTCGCTTAACAATGGCCACTGTTTGCCAATTAGGACCAATTAGCTTTCACTTAACACTGACCGATGTTTGCCAATTAGGAAATTAGGAACAGGGCGGAAACCCCCAGGAAAGTCCCGTGCGAAAGTATTGACCAATGAAATTGCTTTGCAAACGTGTAACCAATCCGCTTCTCACCCTCTAAATTTGTGTAACAGCTTGGGCTCGACTTGCACCACTGCGTTGGTTGCGGCAGAGTCCTGGCTCGAATCAGTAATAAACTTCCCTTCCTGCGAGTTGCATTGTCTTGGAAGCCTTCTCTCTTCCCGCTCGGGGATTCAGACATCGGGCATAACATTCCTTACTATTTAGCATTGCAGGGTGCTCCAGGCTCATCTCCTGTGTTTTCTGACCTAATCCTAGAATCAGCAGTTTCTTCAAGCAGCACGAGGGACATTTAAAAAAAGAGCGAATTCTGCAACAGTGCATTGACTTGACATGCAACTTTGGGTCCAAATAGCCTAAGAAGGGCTATTGGACTAAACGCGTGTTATTCATAAAGCCCTTCCGACCTGAGCATTCTTGAAACAGACCAGAGGACACTGATATACTATCTGATTCAGAATGGATGACAGAGTGAGGAGAACAGTAGGACTTACAGACAAGAGGGTCCGTGTTAACAGAAGGGAAACCTCCACAGTCACCAATATTGTTAGCTTGAACATGGCCCCACAAAAGTTTTCAATTTTAGACTTTCATGTTATTTCCAAAGGAATCATATACTGACAGGATTGAAAGAAGTTTTTCAAAACACAGATTTACACTGTGTCCATGAATTATTACTTTATACAGATCTGATAATTAGCTGGTAACTCAGTAGATATTTTCTGTTAGAAATATTAACTTGCTAATGACAAGCATTAACAATCCACGAGAATTTTTAAAGCCCAATTTTGGCATTTCTTCATTCTAAAGAAGGCTGAGCACTGAAGAATTGATGCTTTTGAACTGTGGTGCTGGAGAAGACTCTTGAGAGTCCTTTGGACTGCAAGGAGATCCAACCAGTCCATCCTGAGGGAGATCAGTCCTAAATATTCATTGGAAGGACTGATGCTGAAGCTGAAGCTCCAATACTTTGGTCACCTGATGTGAAGAGCCGACTCGGTAGACACTGATGCTGGGGAAGACTGAGGGCAGGAGGAGAAGGGGACGACAGAGGATGAGATGGTTGGATGGCATCACCGAGTCGATGGGCTTGATTTTGAGCGAGCTCCAGGAGATGGTGAAGGACCAGGGAAGCCTGGCGCGCTGCAGTCACAGAGTCAGACACAACTTAGACTGAACAACAACACATTCTAGAAATACTTGGAAGACTCAAAGAGTAGAGGGGACCTAGACCTCTCTGGGCCACAGAGGCTCTTGGGTAGATACATTTTCCTCTGACAGAACTGGTTTGCTTAAATCTGTACAGATGAGAACGCAATCATTCTAACCAACCCACATGGGTTGCGTATACTTCTAAGCGCTCTGGAAAGGGCAGCATTTGTGTATCTTAACCTGTATCTTGAAAGCTTTCCTGTCTCCGAAGCTTTCTTGCATTAAACATGAGACACTGCTAAGTGCTGTTGCCACAAGGAATTGTAGGCAGCTCTCCCCAGCCCGGGGTGATCTTACCTCAGTGGGAAGACGCTGGGGAGGAGGGCTCAGGGCTAGCGAGGATGTGCACGCTGTCGGAAGAAGGCTGGTGTGGGTTTTGATTACAGAGGGATTGGATTTTGATGTTTTTCTTTACTCAAGCGATTGATTGTTCCCCTTGATATCCTGTGGGGAGTGTGTGACATGCTGGGAGGACACACCGGGGATTTCTGAGGGAAGATAAAAACCTTCCTTTAATGTGGAAAAGAAACAGGAAGACAGGAGAAGAGCGGAACATGAGAAGATCCAGAAGGAAGGAAGAAGCTCAAGGAGAAAGGACTCCAGGAGGGCGAGGGGAGACCCCAGCCCCATCTTACAGCTCATCAGTGCTTGGCTCTTCACGTCCACCGCCCCCGTGACTTCTGCAGTCCTCCGGTCTGCCTGGTCTCTGGGTCCTGCCTCCTCTTCCTCCTTCTACCTTTTCTTCCTCCCTCCCTGCATCCCTACCTCACCCCCAAGCTTCCCTTCACCACCTGGCATAGATGTGGCACCATGCAAGCTCTGGGACCACAGCTGTCCTCAAGGAGACCAGAAGGTCCCCATGGAACTTGCAGGCCTGGCATAGTTCTCTGTGCTCTGCCGTGTCGACTCTGTGAGGCCGCATGGACTGTAACCTGCCAGGCCCCTCTCTCGGTCCTTGGCATTCTCCAGGCAAGGATACTGGAGGGCATTGCCAGGCCCTCCTCCAGAGAATCTTCCCAACCCAGGGGTCGAACCCATGTGTCTTATGTAACCGGCATTGGCAGGTGGCTTCTGTACCGCTAGTGCCTCCCCCCTCGGAAGCCCTAGCATATCTCGGGTCCGGCTCTGACATTTGGCGTTGCACCTAGGAATGCAGAATTTGACATATTCTCACAACTTGTTCCTGTGAGCAGCTCCCTGCCAACTCCCTCCTACCTGGCATCGCCATCCATGCTCCATCATTGCCTGGCTACGAGGCTTCAAGCACCCAACACTACCTCCCTGAGCCTCGGTTTCCTCATCTGTAAAATGGGAACAGCACCATTAGGACCGAAGGAGGGAATGACGTCATAGCACTGGGCCAGATGGGCACCAGGCAAACAGTAGGTCCTTCTCCGCTTCTCAGACCGCTCAGATTCCTGGACTGATCGAATCAGACTGGTGGAAGCTTTCACAGGAACTTTCTGGACAAGTGTCCCAGGTGGCTTTGATGTGCAATGAAGCCTTCTGCACCGGGGTCAGTCTTTCCCCAGCTGCCAGCTCCAGGACCCGGGTCTGAGGAGCCGCCACTGTGTCCCTCACCACCCTCGTGACACTTCCTCTCCAGCCGTCCTCTCCCCGCCCCCCATCAGACTTCTGCCCCTACACAAGGGGAAGCGTTAAACCGAATATTCTGAAGAGCTTGTTTTGCTCAATATTTACACTTTCCCTCTTTCCCTGACTATGTTGATGGCATTTTCCACCCCTGTAAATTTACTCCAACGTTCTGAGTCGGTTCAGCATTCCCAGGGTCAATAAAGCAACTCTGTAGCTTTTGTCGGCAGCTGTTGTCACTCCTGATAGCAAAGAATCAGATTGGAAACCTTGTCCCAGGTTTACTGTTCCAAGTCCAGCTGCTGACACGTCGGGAAGGGGCACACACTGTTACTAATTCAAGGGAGCTTTCAGAGGGCAGCCCCAGCCCAGCCCGTCAGTGGCTGAAAGGGAGGCCAACTCCATGGGAGGCTCTGCCAGGCAAGGTTCAGAGCTGACTTTGGAACTGTTATTAAAGAAACAATGAGAATGAAGAGAGAAAGAGACAAATAATGGGAAGGAAGCGTGAACCCAGGCCCGGCTAAACAGTTACCACGTGTTGCCACAGGAGGGCGATGTCGCCAAACAGTCCCTCTGGCCACCAGCAATGGCAGGGCCCAGGGGATGGAAGCTGGCTGGAGTTTCCAATTCCTTCAGTCAGTAGGGCATTTGAAAATTGTGATGCTCCTCCTGGAATCCTAATAAATATGTATATATTAAACTCAGACAACAAAATAAATGAAAGTAGAATTTTGCATTCAACCAGATATACTAGGCCAGTGGTCCTCAATCCTGCTTGAAGATCAGAATCACTTAAAGAGATTTAAAAACTGGTTACAGATTTAAAAACTGGACTCCAGAAGAAACTGATTAAGTCAGAGTTTCTGAAAAATGGAGCCATGGTATTTGCATATATTTAAAACTCCCCAGTGAGTCTAATGTTCATTCTGAGAGATTCTAATTGGGACATTGGTGGCAGGCATCAAGGGAATATTTTAGAGAGAAAATTTTAATTTTGGAAAATTCTATCATGTTTTCTCCAACAAACTGGAAAATCTTGATATCAAAATTGATATTTTATTTTAGAGATGGAACTCCTTACCTCTCGCAGAAGGGCTCCTCTGGAAGGGATCAACGGTTGAGAACTTCTGCATAAAATCACCTTGCCTATAGAAGCCCATCTTCAATAACGCCCTTCCAGAGTGCAAATTATTTTCTCCAAGATCAAAATATCTAGGATTCTGACAAAACTGAGGTCAAAGGAGCTTTAATTTTTTAAAGTAAAGGGAAAAGAAAACTTACATTGACTTTTCTTACCCCTGTATATAGACTTTTCTTGAAAAGCCAGATAATTATAAAAATCATTTACAAGCCCTCTTTTGCTATTGACAATTTAATGTATTTCCAGTATTGTATGATTCCATGTATAATCTGTGAGATCTACATAATTTTGTTTCATCCTTTTTACCCTAATATTATATGGTATGTACATTTTCCATGCTTTAAGAAAATTCTTTGGAAGTCTTATGAATAGCTAAAATCACACCATATGAATACCCTTCAAATTACGAAGTGACAGAGAAACATGAGGATATGTGCTTTATGCCCACACCCCAAAGTTGTTGTTGTTTAGTCGCTAAGTCAGGTCCGACTCTTTGTGACCCTATGGGCAGTAGCCCTCCAGACTCCTCTGTCCGGGGGATTTCCCAGGCAAGGATAGTGGAGCAAGTTATCATTTCCTTCTCCAGAGGATCTTCCTGACCCAGGGACTGAATCTCCGTCTCCTGCTGGACAGGCGGCTTCTTTACTGGAGAGCCACCTGGGAAGCTCTACCCCCACTGCAGGCCTTGGTATTATGCTTCTAGTAGAAAAAGCTGCATGTTGTTAGAGGTTTACATAGTCGCTTTCTAAGAGGCGTGGGGACACCAGCTGGAATCTCGGGCCCAATAACATTCTCTGGAAAGGGACTCGTTAACCAAGTTTGGGTTGGGAGTCCTTAGCTAATTCAATCAACTGTGGCAAAGGATGATTGAGGTGAGTTCACACTGTGAGAGAGAGTTCACATTGGGAGTTCCCAGCTGTAACCCTGCAGGTGGTGGACTCAGGATCAGCCTAGGAGAGCAGAGACTGGGCTGGTGGCCCATGGGTGCTTTCCAAAATCTGTCCTTCCTAAACTTTCTCTCTGAGAGGAGCTGTGTGAGAGTCCAAGGACTGTACTCAAAGGAGCTTAGAATCCAAATGAGGAAACGGTATGCATGAAACAAGAAGTAAAGCAACAGTAATACCTGCTTCTTTTTCCTGAGCAGACACTTTGTGCCATCTTGTATACATCAATTATTACATCATATACGCTTCAGAATCATTCAAATCTATTGGCTAGAAGAGCTAAGGCTTCCCCGGTGGCCCAGGGGTAAAGAACCCACAACACAGGGGATGCAGAGATGAGGGCTTGATCCCTGGGTCAGGAAGATCCCCTGGAGAAGGAAATGGTGATCCAGTCCAGTATTCTTGCCCAATCCATGGAGAGAGGAGGCTGGCAGGCTACAATCCATGGGATAGCAAGAGTCAACACAAGACTGAGTGACAAAAAAAAAACAAAAAACCAGGATGGAAGGGATAAGGTAATGGTTGTTAAAGGTAGACTAGAATTTGAACTCAGGCAGCGAAAGCCCTCACTATTGTCACAATGCCAAGCAATCTTGGGCAGCCTATAATTATGTAGTGACCTGACCTTAACGTAGGATCAAACTACTGAAAGACTCTTATAAAGTTGGATATTGTCTCAAGAAGTCTCAAAAAGCTCTCCAGCAAACCCCTTAGTCCCCATTTTACCTCCTTCCCTTGGGACTTGGCTTAGGCAAGCCCCAAAATTGGAATAGAGAAAGGAACTGATCTCATATATAAAATATAGAGTTATACCAGAGCCAGACTAAAGCATATATGAATAAATCCATCCAGAATGCTAACAGACATACATACATACACACACAGGGGCAGTTTTTTTTTGGTTTTTTTTTTTTTCAAGAAAGGCAGTGATACAAGAGAAATGGTCTCTGTAACAGAGCATTCTGTAGCAGTTCCCAAAGACCTGTGTGTATTCTCAGTATATCAGAATCACCAGAAGTACTTTGTTTAAAATACAAGTATTTAGGCCCTGCACAAGATTTACTGAATCTCTGAAAAGGGATCTTTCCCCTCCCCCCAATAGCAACAGATGGCTACTCAGCTACCTTACAAGGAGAAGTGGGCATGGTTCACTGCAAGATTTTGGTTTTTCCTAGTAAACTTTTGTCTGTTTACCGAAAACAATTTTCTTAAGATGCAATTCACATACCATACAATTTACCCATTTAAAGTGTACAGTTCAGTGATTTCCATCTGAGCTGTGCTTTCATCTCCCTAATCAATGTAAGAACATTTTTGTTAACTCTTAAAGAGACCCTCCTTCCCATAGCCATCACCCCAACTGCCCCACCCCTGCTCCCAGCCTTAGACAACCACAAATCTGCTTTCTGGCTCTATGGATTTGTCTACTCTGGACGCTTTGTGTAAGTGGAATCGGACAGCACATGGTAACCGAGGAACCTTAGCAAGTTTGGGGCCAGAGCAGGTTTGCTGCAGGCAGCAGAGGAGTCTTCCCCACTTAATACGTGAGTGTCTCCTCTAAATAGGTGGTGTGTTTTTGTTCAGTCGTTGAGTTATGTCTGACTCTTTGCAACCCATTTGGACTGAAGTCCGCTAGGCTCCTCTGTCCATGGAGTTATCCAAGCAAGAATACTGGAGTGGGCTGCCATTTCCTACTCCAAGGGATCTTCCTGGCTCAGTGATGGAACACGCGTCTCCTGCATTGCAGGCGGATCCTTTACTGCTGAGCCATCAGGGAAGCCCAGATAGGTGGTGAGTACGTATTTAAAGAACATTTGCTTGAAGAAGGTCAAACGGTCAGTCTTCCCAGGACCCCTGCAGGTGCAGCCCTGGATCACAAGGAGTCACCAGGGCCCTCTATGCACCAAACGTGGAGGGAAAGCTCCCGCCCACTTTCCCAGGCCCAGCTGGGCAACTGAATACCTGAAGGGTTTTAGACACAGAATCCCGGGTCCTTTCTCTGGGATTCAGGGGTTTTCCTGAATCTGTAGGGGCTTTCCAGGGGGCACTAGTGGTAAAGAACCTGTCTGCTGATGCAGGAGACATAAGAGACACAGGTTTGATCCCTGGGTTGGGAAGATCCCCTGGAGGAGGGCATGGCAACCCACTCCAGTTTTTCGTGCCTGGAAAATCCCATGGGCCAAGGAGCCTGGCAGGCTGTGGTCCATAGAGTCGCAAAAAGCTGGACATGACTGAAACGACTTAGCACACACGCACACCAGGTATCTGTAACTGAAGAAAGCAGTCTGGTGACTCTGAGTGAAGAGCATGAGACAAGCGCTCAGGAAGCACTAGAAAAGGCTCTGCTTCAGAGACAAGATAAAAGCCTCCTCTTCTTCCTTTTTTGCCAAAGCTGCAGCAGGGGCTTGGCTTCTGCACAAGGCCAGCTCCATTATTATAGGGAAATTCCATTCTTCCAGAGACGGGGAGAAACTTTCAAGTGCAAAAATAACAGAAATGCCCGGAAACAATTTTAAACTGCTGAGAGGCCGGACATCGCTGATCTGGAGGAGAATGGCTCAGGGACTTCAGACAATCACGGTGCCCGAACCGAGGTGGGCGTTTAGTGAAGCAAACACGCCTGCAAGCTCTCCTCAGCCTCCCAGCTCTCCCTCCCGGGCCTGAAGCTCATTTTCTCAGTGAGCAGAAATACTTTCGTAGCCCAGTCCCTTTTTTAAAACCTTGATTTACAGAAGCCTTCCTGCAAATAAATACAGGTTGATTACAGGGTCACAGCCTCTGGAGAACTTTCCAAAAGCCTTCCACGGTAAGGCAGAGAAACCGGAACAACGCTTGGGAAAGACATTTCTGCTGGGACTTCCTTGGTGGTCCAGTGGTTAAGATCTCGCCTTCCAATGCAGGGGGTGCAGGTTCGATCCCTGGTCAGGGAACTAAGATTCCATGTTCCCTGACTAAGAAGCCAAAAACAAACAAACAAACAAAAAACCATAAAACAGAAGAAATATTATAACAATTTCAATAAAGAGTAAAAACAGTCCACATTAAAAAAAAAATCGGAAAACAGAATCTTCGTTGCTTGCCTATCATTTGCCCATGAGCTGAGGTGCTGTTTAGTATGTGTCTCCTCACCATCACCCTGTAAGGTACACAGGAATTTTTAAGCTTCTTTTTGCAGATAAAGAGAGGAGATTCAGAGAAGTTGAGAGATTTGCCCAAGATTACCCTGAAGGCTTTGTTCTGGGCCTTTGCCCTAGATCTCCAAGCTCCTGGGCTTACCACGTTGCCTCCCCCAATAAATATTTTAGAGAAGCCTGCCAGGATGTAAGAGACTTCAGAGACTTTTGTCCCTACTGTTTAGCCACAGAAGCTGGGTTTACAGAGCCACTAATTCAGCCTGACAGGTAGGTCCTCGTTGTCTGCCGAGCCTCAGAAATGAGGAAGAACTGCACGTTTCAAGGATGGCTAGTCTGGTGGTTCTCCCTGAATGCCCATTCTAGGGCATCTCGGAGCTCTGCTAGACACACACACACACACACACACACACAGAGAGTTCTCTCTTCCTCTCCCTCCCGCCTGGGAAAACCAAACATGACCTGATTTATTTGTAGGTTTACTTAGTCCAGGTGGCCAATCTATTTCAAAGACAGTCCAGACCTAGTTATTAAATCATACTTGTGAGCATGTGCATGGGCAAGTGTGTGTGTGTCTGTGTATGTAATTTGCTTGCTTGTCATCTCTTTGCTTTAATGAGGCCGCATGCAGTCCTTCCTGTTTGGCCTGACATGAGCAGTGAGCTCGGGCTTGCTGACCCGAATCTGCACTGTGTGTGGCCGTGTGCACACGTCAGCTCATCAGGGAGCCGAGCAGATGCTCAGAGCCCGAAAACCTTCAGCGGGAACCTCAGGGAGGCACCTCTAAGTGAAGGAGGAGGCATTTCAGTTCCTTTCACAGGACAAGAGCAGGTCTCCTGGTTGAAGAATCTAGTCTGTGCCACAGGCTTTGCTGGCATTATCTCCATCCTCCTATAACCCCACGTGGTGCATACTCCATCATGCAGATGGGGACTCAGGCTCAGAGGAGACAGATATTAAATAAACTCTTGCAAACACAGTTGTGGCTGTTCAGTCACTAAGTCATATCTGACTCTCTGTGACCCATGAACTGCAGCACACCAGGCTTCCCTGTCCTTCACCATCTCCTGGAGCTTGCTCAAATAATTCATGTCCATTGAGTCAGTGATGCCATTCAACCATCTCATCCTCTGTTGCCCCCTTCTCCTCTTGCCCTCACTCTTTCCCAGCATCTGGATCTTTTCCAATGAGTCAGCTCTTTGCATCAGGTAGCCAAAATATTGAAGCTTCAGGTTCCATCCAGTCCTTGCAATGAATATTCAGGGTTGATTTTCTTTAGGACTGACTGGTTTGATCTCCTTGCAGTCGGAGGGACTCCCAAGAGTCTTCTACAGCAACACAGTTTGAAAGCATCAATTCTTTGGTGCTCAGAACTAATGGTCCAACTCTCACATCTGAACATGACTGCCAGAAAAACCATAGCTTTGACTAAATGGACCTCGTCAGCAAAGGGATGTGTCTGGTTTTTAATATGCTGTTTAGGTTTGTCATAGCTTTTCTTCTAAGGAGCAAGTAAGGATTACAAAAGACATGCCAGGAGGAACTGTGGTGGTGTTAGTGTTTAGAAGGAAGATTTGGTCTGCAGGTCAGGAGACACCTCCTGAGGAAGTCATGCTCAAGTCTGAGCCAGAAGGATACAGGGACACAGGGGCAGTGTGGGATCGGGAGGAAAGTGCAGTCAGGAGAAGGACCAAGTGGTGTGAAAGGCTTACAACAGAGTGGAGCATTGGAGTCACTTAAAAAGGTCAGGGTCATATGACTGGGGACAAAGTAAGGAGGAGAGATGAGAGATTGGGAAGGAAAGCAGGAGCCAGACTGGGGAAGGTTTTGGAGGCTAAGGATTTTGGGTCATTTTGTGATATGACAGGGTTCAATTATTCCTATAGATGACACCTACAACTGCAGGATATTCTATCACATTCTTCCTATGGGGAAATATTCCAAGTTGCACAAATGAATTTTCTAAGGGACTTCTGGAACACAACCAACTAACTGATAAGACATGTGGGGCTCTACCAAATATTTTAATCCTTATTTTTCATATCTTTGTATCTTCTCATCTACATCATAAATTCCTTGAATTCAAAGATATCATGCATTTTAGAGCACTCCTCCCCCAACACACACCTTTATGGTCCTAATTATTTGCTATCAGAAGAAACAACTTTTGCTTATGCCTTTATATGAGAGTAAAAAAGATAGGGCATCCAATTGGTTTGTACTGAAGGAATATAAATGCAATATTCCATTCCAGTTTAAAATGATACACAATAGATTTTCTTATATCACAGATTCAATCATGCGTCCCTCAGAAGAGGTGTGATGAGATAGTACGAGTCCAGTTTCCATCCTTCACACAGAAAGATCCATTTGATTTTGGTTCCATTATGTCCCGTGTAATACATCCATCTCACAATGTGATCTTCCAAAAATGAGTTAATGTCCTGCCACATCCATGAGGTGGCAGTGGGGACTGAATTGGATACATCAGGTTGCAAGTGTCAGAAACTCAACTTGAATTAGTCTAAGAAAATGGCTGACTGATAGGAAGGTTCATGATGCAATGAGGAGGGCCAAGGAGTAGAACCTTAGTAAAGATGGTGCCTCCCACTTGGTTAGGATCGTTCCGTCTCAAGAGAAAGGAGCTATTCCCTAGGCAAAATGTTAATGGTAGGCATCTACTGTTTAAACTTTGGCACCTACTGTTTAAACTTTGAAACTTGTTCAATAATGTCATAAGATACAGTTATTGTGATTAAAAAAAAAAAGAAGACTATGGCTTTTGAGGGTCAGGAAAAACTAATTTGAACCACTAATCTGCAACTGATTAGTGCTGAGACCTTAGCAAAGAGCATAACTCTCTGAACCTGTTTTTCTTCAGCTGAAAAAAAAGACCATTTAAGCATTTAATGAGAATGTGTCTAAAAGAACACAATACAGTGCCAGACACTTACTAAGCCCTTAGATGTTAGCCCGTTCTCTCTTCATTCATTAAGGAAAAAGGATTAAACACCTGCATTAAATGACTCAGCATCTGTAAAGTACAAGAACAGTACCTGATGCATAGCAAGAACTCAGTAAGTGTAGCTGCAATTATCATCATTTGGCTGATGGTTTCCATTTCACTGTAAGAATATCCTTAAATGAATGCTTTCCCATCCTGCCTACCTTCCTAGGGAAACAAACATGAAAAGATGGTGACTTTTTTCTCTATGCTCTTTTTATCTTAATGCTAGGAATTGTTCTTGCTCTGCCGTACCCAATAGACTTTGGACACTTAGTCAATATTAATTCATGATGTTGGTGTTTGGTGTGCCAGCTCTTTGACACGAAGAATTTTTGTGCCAACAAAGCAAGGTAGAATTAAGCAGCTGTGCTGTAAGCTTGTCTCAGATGTAATCACCATTTGCTCTGTTCATATTCCCCACGCTGTTTACGCCACTCAGTTAGGCCAGTTTCGCTGCCTTTACTGTTTGTATTGATGTAGCCTCAAGTCCCTCCAGGGATAAACCTTCCCCTGCCTTTTTTTCCTTCTGTATCTGTGTCTTGTAGTAACAAGACCAGCTTGCGTGCATATTAAGCTGCTTCAGTCATGTGTGACTCTTCACAATTCCCTGGACTGTAGCCCACCAGGCTCCTCTGTCCATAGGATTCTAGAGGCAAGAATACTGGAGTGGGTTGCCACACCCTCCTTCAGGGGATCATCCTGACCCAGGGATCGAACCACATCTCATGTCTCCTGCATTGGCAGGTGGGTTCTTTACCACTCACGCCACCTGGGAAGCCCCAGCAAGACCAGTCTCTCCCTCAACTGGGGGCCAAATACAACCTGCAGCAAAGAATATAGCGGAAGCACCAGGTTTTACTATCATGCTGCATTAAGCCTCCTGGGGCTTCATCTGTCCTTATGGGTTTTGAAGAAAACCTTCCTAGCAACATAAAAGGATGGCATGGATGTGGCTCCATAAAGAGGCTTCTTGAATTGAAGACCACAGTCTTCTTGATGGCAGTGGCATTGTATAAAGCATCTTAGCGCCTCTTCCAATGATCAAATATTAATAACAACCATAATAGGAGGAACAGCCAACACTTAGTAAGTACTTGTAGGTATGAGACATTATTCTAAGCAGATGTGTAGAATAATGTCTCAATTATTTAATTTTAATTTATTATTATTAAATAATTAGTTAATTAATTAATTTTGTTCTCAGTTATTTAATTTTCAAAACTACCCCGAGGGATGGTTACTATTATTAGTCTCATTTTATGGATGAGGAAACTGAACACCAAGAGTTTAAGTAACTCGCTGACGGTTAGTCAGCTATTACGGGGGTGGTCCTGACTTGCCAACATCAGCCAGGTGCTTCAGAGTTGGTGTTAGTAAATGCCCAGTAAACACTTACTAGCTGCTTTGTAATTTTGTTTTTGTTTGTAAAGTGTCCCTTTAAGTGTTCTCTTTAAAAATAAAAGAAAGAAAAGAAATATTTATTGAATGTCTACAGTAGTCCAAACAAAGCATTAGGTGTTAGCATATGCATTCCCTCATTTACTTTTTGAATAACCCTATGAAGTAGATGCTGTTTTCTCTGTTTTTTCACCTGGGGTCCCCAAGGATGGGAGAAGTAAAGAATTGTCTTAAGACTGTACAGTTAGTAAGTGGAAAGATGGGATTTGCATCTTCATAAATCTGTTTGACCTGAAGGCCATAATTCCATGCATTTCCTATAGCTGCCAGCTTTCTACCACAGATGGAAACCACAGAGTCGTTTTCTGTTCTTTTGAGGTATATTTACCAGATGAAGTAGATACTTTTATATATGTGCACATTTGCCATGATTGTTGTATAAATGGTACGAATATTGACCAAACACCAGGGGCACCACAATACTCAAAAAGCAGCTCCTTTCCAAGATGGAGCCCAACTGCAACCATAAATAACAAGACCAATAATTGCATTATTTTTCATTTTTACATTATAATTTCATTAATAATAGGCACCTTACAATTTTATGATGCTTACTATGTGCCTGATATTGTTCCAAGCATTTCACATGCATTAAATCATTGACTACTCACTCAAAGCCTATGAAGTAGGTCTGTTATTACTTCTGTTCTATAATGGGAAACTGAGGCACAGAGAGTCAAGCACCCGGCCCAGAGTCACCCTGTTAGGAAGTGATGGAACCAGACCTAAGCCTAGGTAGTGGGGCTCCGAAGTCTGGGCTCTCAGCTATACCAGTGCCCTGAGTTGCCTCTCTGTAATTATTGCAGAAATGGTATCAATAGTTCCATTCTTCTCCTCATACCTGAAGCAATGGGGTTAATAGGAGAATTGCTCATGTGTATTACATGACCTAATATGTGTATCGAATTTGAGAAATATATACTTATCAAGCATTTACATATATGTGACACAGTATGGAGGATGTAGCACCTGACCCTGAAGAGCTGAAATAAACAAGTCAGCAAATATATCAATATACCAAGTGATCAAGGCCTGCAATAGAGCTGTGGCAGCCGTCGCCACTTTCCATCTCTTCGCCACCCGACTCTAAGTGAAACCTGATGCCCAGGAGACTGACCCAGGCTTTCTTGCCCTCTGATTTCTGCTTAGGTACAACACCTGTGGGCAGAACCTGGAGTGAGGGAGGAAATAGAGAGAAGTTAGGATACTATTCACCAGCGCCTCGGCCTTGCCGAGCCTCAGTTCTAGCAGAGATTATGATTCTTCCAGGGCTTTAATTTCTGTTGGTGACTCCTCTGCGGCCCCAGCTCTCGCAAGGATGTCCCACTCCCTCCCCTTGCTTTTTTAGGCTCTGGGGCGGGATTGGCTCCAAGATGCTTCATCATCCCTTGTGGGTTCTCTTGACTCTTGAGTGTATGTCTGTTTCCTGACTGATATACATGTAAGCAGAGGAGGTTGTGGGGGAGCGTCAGGAAGGATGTCTCACCTAGAGTTGGGCAGACAGGGGAGGCTGCTGAAAGGAAGTGAAATCTAAGATGACTTCCAAAGGATGAGCAGGAATTATCCAGATGGGGAAAGGAAAATGGGCAAGGGAATGCTCAGAGGAAAGCAAAGCAAACTCGTTCTCAAATGCCATAAAGGAACGCTTGTTCTATGCCTGGACTTGCACGTGTGCATGCTCAGTTGCTCAGTCGTGTCTGACTCTTTGCGACCCCATGGACTGCAGTCCGCCTTCTTAGCAAAATACACTGCGATTAGTGGCAAATACTTTAAAAAAAAAAAAACACTCAGTACTGATGAGGAGCCGTGAGACAGGCACTTTCTTATACTGTGTCTCTATTCCTGTTCTTTGGTGGTTATAGATGTTAAGCACCACCTTTGCTGGCTTCTTGTCCGTTTTGTACCAAAGAATGTCATTCTCTACTGGTTATCTCCATAACTCCTTGTGGGTCAAGCCCCCTTGTCTGCCCCTTCTATAGAGCTAGTCTTTACAGTAATCATGGCCTGGCTTCTGGTGGGTAAACACTACTACCTAGTCTAAGTTATTTTGAGGCCCATCATCCCTATGGATATTAACAAGCCCAACTTGGAGGTCATCTTTTCAGCCATCAGAGAAGTGTCATCACTGAACTTGCTGAAATTCTGGCTCCTCTCACCAGCACACTCCCAAAGATCTTTAGTAAATGGCATGTCATTGGGCTCTCTGAGGATCAGAATGTTCTGATGAGTCTTCCAGCCTCATATTAAATATGCATTTCGACAGGCTTACTCCCCTCAGCTAGCTTTCTTTCTCCAGCATCTGTCAGGGCATCCCAGGCATTTCCACTTTCCTGAGAGTTGGCCATTGCTTTTGCCAAGCTCCCAAGAGTTTGGAAGAGCATCGAGTTCTTCTTCCAAAGCTTTTGAACTCAAAGGCACTGAGTTCAGAGAGCTTCCAGTTTATAGATTTATGGTTGTGACTTCCTGGACAATGTCATGTAAACTGAAAAATGGATGCTTTACATTCTAAACACTTTCTGGAGTGAAAAAATCTTCAGACTTAACTTTGAGACTTAGTTCCTTTTAAGCCAGAGATTTGTCTATTCTAGGAATGAAGGACCTAAGAACCTTTCCCCTGATGTCCCAGACCTCTGCATATTTTTCTGATTCTCTTGATTGCCTGTACTCCTGCAATTAATTACTTGGGCAGCTGGATCCTGGGTAAGACCTTTGATTGTGTGAGTCCAACTTCACAATCCAGTGCTTACATGATACATAGTCATGTAAACTATGAATACTGACTGGATATTTTAAAACATTAAAGAATTATTATAGCACTTTTTGATGTGGTATTGTAGTATTTTTTGATGTGGTATTCTTATGCTTTAAAACATATACACAGACAGCAATATTTACAGACAAAACTATTTTATGTCTCAGATTCATTTAAAAATACTCAGGAGTATAAGAGAGTACAAAAGTATAGGAAACACAAAATGGGTCATGATTATCATTCAAATGGAGTAGAGAGTTCACAGAAGTTCTTTACACTATTCTGGCTGGTATTGAATACAGAATATGAAAAACATGAAATTTTTCATAAAAGAGATTCTTTTAAACACTAAAAACAAAATTTAAAGGAAATCATAAGATACCTGAAATGCAACAAGGGTGGATATGTTTCATGTAAAGATTTTAACAACCGTATATGAAAATGCAAGCCCGCCTGTGGGAAAAAGAGCACAATTTATGAACAAAAGAGTTGATAGAAGAAAAAACTCAAAATTTTAATAAAAATTTATATAGCTTTTAACCTCTTCTCAGTGAAATACAAATTGGTATAATATTAATTATTTCGATTAATTGGCAAAGAGCAGGAAAAAATATCAAATCCGAGTACTTCCGGGAATTCCCTGGTGGTCCAGTGGTTAGGACTCTCCGCTTTCAGTGCCTGAGTTGCATCCCTGGTCAGGGATCTAAGATCCCACAAGCCGGGAGGTGCAGCCAAAAAAGAAAGTACTTCCGATGGTACAGAAAAATAGACACGTATACATACTATACTGTTGGTGGTAACCTAAAATTTTTAATCTTTCTGGAAATTATTTTTGCACCTTGTTTATCAGAAGTCTTAAAACTCTAACCTGCTAATTGACCCAGAAATTCAATTTTATGACTCTGTCCTAAGACAATAAACATAGTTATGTGCAAACATTTAGGTACAGGTATATGCAATGTTATTGCTTATAATAGCATTTAAAATAATATAATAGTAAGTATAACAAAATAAGAAAAGGAAAAAGAAAGCAGATGCACAGGCAGGCCTGGACAGAAAGAAAGAGGAAAGGAGATTTGAAGATTCAACAACAGAAAAAAGTTAAATAAACTGTATTATGTACAAATATAGATACACACATTATTATTCACCCATTAAAAGAGGCTGTGTGATGACAAGGAAAGATATAACTGATTAGGTGAAGAAAGAAAACTGAAAAAGTGCTATCAGCATTTATTTGTATTTTTTGTGTAAATCTCAAGAAATAGAAAATGGACTAGAAAGATATGCACTAAACATTAAACAATGATTATATGGTGGGTAGGAGGGTGGCTTATAGATGGTTTTAATTTTCTTTTTTTAATGCATTTATATTTCCTAAATGTTCTGTAATGAAACTGTATTACTACTATAAAATTTTTCTTTTAACTCTTCTATTAACAATCACTATAGGAATCTGTCCTAAGAAAATACCCAGAGATACACTCAAAGAGTTCTGAGGATGGTCACTGCAGCATTAATAATAATAATCAGAAAATTGTAAATAATCCAATTACCCCACAGGGCTTCCCTGATAGCTCAGTTGATAAAGAATCTACCAGCAATGGAGGAGACCCTGGTTGGATTCCTGGGTGGGGAAGATCTGCTGGGGAAGGGACAGGCTACTCACTCCAGTATTCTTGGGCTTCCCTTGTGGCTCAACTGGTAAAGAATCCACCTGCAATGCGGGAGACCTAGTTTCAATCCCTGGGTTGGGAAGATTCCCTGGAGAGGGGAAAGGCTACCCACTCCAGTATTCTAGCCTGGAGAATTCCATAGACTGTATAGTCCATGGGGTCGCAAAGAGTCGGACATGACTGAGCGACTTTCACTTCCACTTTAGAGAATGATTAAATAAATTACGGTAAATTGAAATAAAAAATTTTCATATTCTTAGGAAAATACAGGTTGTTCTGTAATCCTGGTAACAAGCACCACCACAACTGGGATTTAGGCCTTTTCTATCCCCTAGCTTGCTTTGGTGAACATGCTTTGGCAAACCAACCAATAAAAGACAGTCTCTTACATCCCCAAAGTCAGCCAATCAAGAATGAAGTTAGTCCAATATGCTTTTCAATGCCAGTCAATCAGCAGAAGTCTTACTAGAAATAATCACATTTCTT